>NC_133326.1:678275721-678285721 GCF_042186555.1 Aquarana catesbeiana
TTCTGGTGCCCAGTGGCCTATTTAAAGCAAGCAGCATGAGCCATTAGTTGCTGGATGATCTTCAGCTGCCCCTGTTTCTGATATTATTTGATTTCCTGTTCCCGACTCAGCTTGACCTGTCTTGTCTGCATTCCTGGCTTTGACAACTAGGGAATGATTGGAGGTTACAATGGAAAAACAGCTTTGGAGGTTTCAGCACTAGGAGTGTACATGTCATTAAAAGGTCTTGCATTTCCCATACCGGGAGTCGAACCCGGGCCGCCTGGGTGAAAACCAGGAATCCTAACCGCTAGACCATATGGGAAAACTTTCTGCCCTTCTTTTGGAAAAATAGAGAAAACTAAATTGAAAAAAAATAATGCCGCCTGCATCATCTTCCAAGTATAGTGGCCAGCAGTGGCACGCAAATTCCCATTGCTGTTCAGCCTCGTTAGCGCAGCAGGTAGCGCGTCAGTCTCATAATCTGAAGGTCGTGAGTTTGATCCTCACACGGGGCACTGATCTCTCTGCTTCTTTTGAGTCTTGGGGTCCTTAATCCATGAAAATCACTACTCTTCATCCCTTAAGTTTTCCAAGAAGCCACATGGATGGAAAAGTGAGCGGCAGCTCAAGCTTTCAATGCTCTTTTGCCCTCCTAAATATTCCACCCAGCTGAAATCTTTAACTCTGCATCTAACAGACCTTGCAAGATACAATGTCTACTCACCCTGGAAAAACAGAGGCATTTTTCATCTATGTGACATGCTTCCCTTTGTTTCATCACACAGAAAGCAAAAAGCAAAGAGGAATTCAAAAGGGCTTTTACAAAGGTGTGAAAAAAAAGGATAATGTCTGTATGAGAGAATGGTTCGTAGAAGATTGGCACATAGAAATTTGCCAATGCGAATGTGCAGAAGAGCAAGAACGGCCAGGAGAATTCATGTGCACATGCGCATGTGCGTACGCCAAAGCGCACACAATGCGTGACAGATTCTGGTGCCCAGTGGCCTATTTAAAGCAAGCAGCATGAGCCATTAGTTGCTGGATGATCTTCAGCTGCCCCTGTTTCTGATATTATTTGATTTCCTGTTCCCGACTCAGCTTGACCTGTCTTGTCTGCATTCCTGGCTTTGACAACTAGGGAATGATTGGAGGTTACAATGGAAAAACAGCTTTGGAGGTTTCAGCACTAGGAGTGTACATGTCATTAAAAGGTCTTGCGTTTCCCATACCGGGAGTCGAACCCGGGCCGCCTGGGTGAAAACCAGGAATCCTAACCGCTAGACCATATGGGAAAACTTTCTGCCCTTCTTTGGGAAAAATAGAGAAAACTAAATTGAAAAAAAATAATGCCGCCTGCATCATCTTCCAAGTATAGTGGCCAGCAGTGGCACGCAAATTCCCATTGCCGTTCAGCCTCGTTAGCGCAGCAGGTAGCGCGTCAGTCTCATAATCTGAAGGTCGTGAGTTCGATCCTCACACGGGGCACTGATCTCTCTGCTTCTTTTGAGTCTTGGGGTCCTTAATCCATGAAAATCACTACTCTTCATCCCTTAAGTTTTCCAAGAAGCCACATGGATGGAAAAGTGAGCGGCAGCTCAAGCTTTCAATGCTCTTTTGCCCTCCTAAATATTCCACCCAGCTGAAATCTTTAACTCTGCATCTAACAGACCTTGCAAGATACAATGTCTACTCACCCTGGAAAAACAGAGGCATTTTCCATCTATGTGACATGCTTCCCTTTGTTTCATCACACAGAAAGCAAAAAGCAAAGAGGAATTCAAAAGGGCTTTTACAAAGGTGTGAAAAAAAAGGATAATGTCTGTATGAGAGAATGGTTCGTAGAAGATTGGCACATAGAAATTTGCCAATGCGAATGTGCAGAAGAGCAAGAACGGCCAGGAGAATTCATGTGCACATGCGCATGTGCGCATGTGCGTACGCCAAAGCGCACACAATGCGTGACAGATTCTGGTGCCCAGTGGCCTATTTAAAGCAAGCAGCATGAGCCATTAGTTGCTGGATGATCTTCAGCTGCCCCTGTTTCTGATATTATTTGATTTCCTGTTCCCGACTCAGCTTGACCTGTCTTGTCTGCATTCCTGGCTTTGACAACTAGGGAATGATTGGAGGTTACAATGGAAAAACAGCTTTGGAGGTTTCAGCACTAGGAGTGTACATGTCATTAAAAGGTCTTGCGTTTCCCATACCAGGAGTCGAACCCGGGCCGCCTGGGTGAAAACCAGGAATCCTAACCGCTAGACCATATGGGAAAACTTTCTGCCCTTCTTTGGGAAAAATAGAGAAAACTAAATTGAAAAAAAATAATGCCGCCTGCATCATCTTCCAAGTATAGTGGCCAGCAGTGGCACGCAAATTCCCATTGCCGCTCAGCCTCGTTAGCGCAGCAGGTAGCGCGTCAGTCTCATAATCTGAAGGTCGTGAGTTCGATCCTCACACGGGGCACTGATCTCTCTGCTTCTTTTGAGTCTTGGGGTCCTTAATCCATGAAAATCACTACTCTTCATCCCTTAAGTTTTCCAAGAAGCCACATGGATGGAAAAGTGAGCGGCAGCTCAAGCTTTCAATGCTCTTTTGCCCTCCTAAATATTCCACCCAGCTGAAATCTTTAACTCTGCATCTAACAGACCTTGCAAGATACAATGTCTACTCACCCTGGAAAAACAGAGGCATTTTCCATCTATGTGACATGCTTCCCTTTGTTTCATCACACAGAAAGCAAAAAGCAAAGAGGAATTCAAAAGGGCTTTTACAAAGGTGTGAAAAAAAAGGATAATGTCTGTATGAGAGAATGGTTCGTAGAAGATTGGCACATAGAAATTTGCCAATGCGAATGTGCAGAAGAGCAAGAACGGCCAGGAGAATTCATGTGCACATGCGCATGTGCGCATGTGCGTACGCCAAAGCGCACACAATGCGTGACAGATTCTGGTGCCCAGTGGCCTATTTACAGCAAGCAGCATGAGCCATTAGTTGCTGGATGATCTTCAGCTGCCCCTGTTTCTGATATTATTTGATTTCCTGTTCCCGACTCAGCTTGACCTGTCTTGTCTGCATTCCTGGCTTTGACAACTAGGGAATGATTGGAGGTTACAATGGAAAAACAGCTTTGGAGGTTTCAGCACTAGGAGTGTACATGTCATTAAAAGGTCTTGCGTTTCCCATACCGGGAGTCGAACCCGGGCCGCCTGGGTGAAAACCAGGAATCCTAACCGCTAGACCATATGGGAAAACTTTCTGCCCTTCTTTGGGAAAAATAGAGAAAACTAAATTGAAAAAAAATAATGCCGCCTGCATCATCTTCCAAGTATAGTGGCCAGCAGTGGCACGCAAATTCCCATTGCCGTTCAGCCTCGTTAGCGCAGCAGGTAGCGCGTCAGTCTCATAATCTGAAGGTCGTGAGTTCGATCCTCACACGGGGCACTGATCTCTCAGCTTCTTTTGAGTCTTGGGGTCCTTAATCCATGAAAATCACTACTCTTCATCCCTTAAGTTTTCCAAGAAGCCACATGGATGGAAAAGTGAGCGGCAGCTCAAGCTTTCAATGCTCTTTTGCCCTCCTAAATATTCCACCCAGCTGAAATCTTTAACTCTGCATCTAACAGACCTTGCAAGATACAATGTCTACTCACCCTGGAAAAACAGAGGCATTTTCCATCTATGTGACATGCTTCCCTTTGTTTCATCACACAGAAAGCAAAAAGCAAAGAGGAATTCAAAAGGGCTTTTACAAAGGTGTGAAAAAAAAGGATAATGTCTGTATGAGAGAATGGTTCGTAGAAGATTGGCACATAGAAATTTGCCAATGCGAATGTGCAGAAGAGCAAGAACGGCCAGGAGAATTCATGTGCACATGCGCATGTGCGTACGCCAAAGCGCACACAATGCGTGACAGATTCTGGTGCCCAGTGGCCTATTTAAAGCAAGCAGCATGAGCCATTAGTTGCTGGATGATCTTCAGCTGCCCCTGTTTCTGATATTATTTGATTTCCTGTTCCCGACTCAGCTTGACCTGTCTTGTCTGCATTCCTGGCTTTGACAACTAGGGAATGATTGGAGGTTACAATGGAAAAACAGCTTTGGAGGTTTCAGCACTAGGAGTGTACATGTCATTAAAAGGTCTTGCGTTTCCCATACCGGGAGTCGTACCCGGGCCGCCTGGGTGAAAACCAGGAATCCTAACCGCTAGACCATATGGGAAAACTTTCTGCCCTTCTTTGGGAAAAATAGAGAAAACTAAATTGAAAAAAAATAATGCCGCCTGCATCATCTTCCAAGTATAGTGGCCAGCAGTGGCACGCAAATTCCCATTGCCGTTCAGCCTCGTTAGCGCAGCAGGTAGCGCGCCAGTCTCATAATCTGAAGGTCGTGAGTTCGATCCTCACACGGGGCACTGATCTCTCTGCTTCTTTTGAGTCTTGGGGTCCTTAATCCATGAAAATCACTACTCTTCATCCCTTAAGTTTTCCAAGAAGCCACATGGATGGAAAAGTGAGCGGCAGCTCAAGCTTTCAATGCTCTTTTGCCCTCCTAAATATTCCACCCAGCTGAAATCTTTAACTCTGCATCTAACAGACCTTGCAAGATACAATGTCTACTCACCCTAGAAAAACAGAGGCATTTTCCATCTATGTGACATGCTTCCCTTTGTTTCATCACACAGAAAGCAAAAAGCAAAGAGGAATTCAAAAGGGCTTTTACAAAGGTGTGAAAAAAAAGGATAATGTCTGTATGAGAGAATGGTTCGTAGAAGATTGGCACATAGAAATTTGCCAATGCGAATGTGCAGAAGAGCAAGAACGGCCAGGAGAATTCATGTGCGTACGCCAAAGCGCACACAATGCGTGACAGATTCTGGTGCCCAGTGGCCTATTTAAAGCAAGCAGCATGAGCCATTAGTTGCTGGATGATCTTCAGCTGCCCCTGTTTCTGATATTATTTGATTTCCTGTTCCCGACTCAGCTTGACCTGTCTTGTCTGCATTCCTGGCTTTGACAACTAGGGAATGATTGGAGGTTACAATGGAAAAACAGCTTTGGAGGTTTCAGCAGTAGGAGTGTACATGTCATTAAAAGGTCTTGCGTTTCCCATACCGGGAGTCGAACCCGGGCCGCCTGGGTGAAAACCAGGAATCCTAACCGCTAGACCATATGGGAAAACTTTCTGCCCTTCTTTGGGAAAAATAGAGAAAACTAAATTGAAAAAAAATAATGCCGCCTGCATCATCTTCCAAGTATAGTGGCCAGCAGTGGCACGCAAATTCCCATTGCCGTTCAGCCTCGTTAGCGCAGCAGGTAGCGCGTCAGTCTCATAATCTGAAGGTCGTGAGTTCGATCCTCACACGGGGCACTGATCTCTCTGCTTCTTTTGAGTCTTGGGGTCCTTAATCCATGAAAATCACTACTCTTCATCCCTTAAGTTTTCCAAGAAGCCACATGGATGGAAAAGTGAGCGGCAGCTCAAGCTTTCAATGCTCTTTTGCCCTCCTAAATATTCCACCCAGCTGAAATCTTTAACTCTGCATCTAACAGACCTTGCAAGATACAATGTCTACTCACCCTGGAAAAACAGAGGCATTTTCCATCTATGTGACATGCTTCCCTTTGTTTCATCACACAGAAAGCAAAAAGCAAAGAGGAATTCAAAAGGGCTTTTACAAAGGTGTGAAAAAAAAGGATAATGTCTGTATGAGAGAATGGTTCGTAGAAGATTGGCACATAGAAATTTGACAATGCGAATGTGCAGAAGAGCAAGAACGGCCAGGAGAATTCATGTGCACATGCGCATGTGCGCATGTGCGTACGCCAAAGCGCACACAATGCGTGACAGATTCTGGTGCCCAGTGGCCTATTTAAAGCAAGCAGCATGAGCCATTAGTTGCTGGATGATCTTCAGCTGCCCCTGTTTCTGATATTATTTGATTTCCTGTTCCCGACTCAGCTTGACCTGTCTTGTCTGCATTCCTGGCTTTGACAACTAGGGAATGATTGGAGGTTACAATGGAAAAACAGCTTTGGAGGTTTCAGCACTAGGAGTGTACATGTCATTAAAAGGTCTTGCGTTTCCCATACCGGGAGTCGAACCCGGGCCGCCTGGGTGAAAACCAGGAATCCTAACCGCTAGACCATATGGGAAAACTTTCTGCCCTTCTTTGGGAAAAATAGAGAAAACTAAATTGAAAAAAAATAATGCCGCCTGCATCATCTTCCAAGTATAGTGGCCAGCAGTGGCACGCAAATTCCCATTGCCGTTCAGCCTCGTTAGCGCAGCAGGTAGCGCGTCAGTCTCATAATCTGAAGGTCGTGAGTTCGATCCTCACACGGGGCACTGATCTCTCTGCTTCTTTTGAGTCTTGGGGTCCTTAATCCATGAAAATCACTACTCTTCATCCCTTAAGTTTTCCAAGAAGCCACATGGATGGAAAAGTGAGCGGCAGCTCAAGCTTTCAATGCTCTTTTGCCCTCCTAAATATTCCACCCAGCTGAAATCTTTAACTCTGCATCTAACAGACCTTGCAAGATACAATGTCTACTCACCCTGGAAAAACAGAGGCATTTTCCATCTATGTGACATGCTTCCCTTTGTTTCATCACACAGAAAGCAAAAAGCAAAGAGGAATTCAAAAGGGCTTTTACAAAGGTGTGAAAAAAAAGGATAATGTCTGTATGAGAGAATGGTTCGTAGAAGATTGGCACATAGAAATTTGCCAATGCGAATGTGCAGAAGAGCAAGAACGGCCAGGAGAATTCATGTGCACATGCGCATGTGCGCATGTGCGTACGCCAAAGCGCACACAATGCGTGACAGATTCTGGTGCCCAGTGGCCTATTTAAAGCAAGCAGCATGAGCCATTAGTTGCTGGATGATCTTCAGCTGCCCCTGTTTCTGATATTATTTGATTTCCTGTTCCCGACTCAGCTTGACCTGTCTTGTCTGCATTCCTGGCTTTGACAACTAGGGAATGATTGGAGGTTACAATGGAAAAACAGCTTTGGAGGTTTCAGCACTAGGAGTGTACATGTCATTAAAAGGTCTTGCGTTTCCCATACCGGGAGTCGAACCCGGGCCGCCTGGGTGAAAACCAGGAATCCTAACCGCTAGACCATATGGGAAAACTTTCTGCCCTTCTTTGGGAAAAATAGAGAAAACTAAATTGAAAAAAAATAATGCCGCCTGCATCATCTTCCAAGTATAGTGGCCAGCAGTGGCACGCAAATTCCCATTGCCGTTCAGCCTCGTTAGCGCAGCAGGTAGCGCGTCAGTCTCATAATCTGAAGGTCGTGAGTTCGATCCTCACACGGGGCACTGATCTCTCTGCTTCTTTTGAGTCTTGGGGTCCTTAATCCATGAAAATCACTACTCTTCATCCCTTAAGTTTTCCAAGAAGCCACATGGATGGAAAAGTGAGCGGCAGCTCAAGCTTTCAATGCTCTTTTGCCCTCCTAAATATTCCACCCAGCTGAAATCTTTAACTCTGCATCTAACAGACCTTGCAAGATACAATGTCTACTCACCCTGGAAAAACAGAGGCATTTTCCATCTATGTGACATGCTTCCCTTTGTTTCATCACACAGAAAGCAAAAAGCAAAGAGGAATTCAAAAGGGCTTTTACAAAGGTGTGAAAAAAAAGGATAATGTCTGTATGAGAGAATGGTTCGTAGAAGATTGGCACATAGAAATTTGCCAATGCGAATGTGCAGAAGAGCAAGAACGGCCAGGAGAATTCATGTGCACATGCGCATGTGCGTACGCCAAAGCGCACACAATGCGTGACAGATTCTGGTGCCCAGTGGCCTATTTAAAGCAAGCAGCATGAGCCATTAGTTGCTGGATGATCTTCAGCTGCCCCTGTTTCTGATATTATTTGATTTCCTGTTCCCGACTCAGCTTGACCTGTCTTGTCTGCATTCCTGGCTTTGACAACTAGGGAATGATTGGAGGTTACAATGGAAAAACAGCTTTGGAGGTTTCAGCACTAGGAGTGTACATGTCATTAAAAGGTCTTGCGTTTCCCATACCGGGAGTCGAACCCGGGCCGCCTGGGTGAAAACCAGGAATCCTAACCGCTAGACCATATGGGAAAACTTTCTGCCCTTCTTTGGGAAAAATAGAGAAAACTAAATTGAAAAAAAATAATGCCGCCTGCATCATCTTCCAAGTATAGTGGCCAGCAGTGGCACGCAAATTCCCATTGCCGTTCAGCCTCGTTAGCGCAGCAGGTAGCGCGTCAGTCTCATAATCTGAAGGTTGTGAGTTCGATCCTCACACGGGGCACTGATCTCTCTGCTTCTTTTGAGTCTTGGGGTCCTTAATCCATGAAAATCACTACTCTTCATCCCTTAAGTTTTCCAAGAAGCCACATGGATGGAAAAGTGAGCGGCAGCTCAAGCTTTCAATGCTCTTTTGCCCTCCTAAATATTCCACCCAGCTGAAATCTTTAACTCTGCATCTAACAGACCTTGCAAGATACAATGTCTACTCACCCTGGAAAAACAGAGGCATTTTCCATCTATGTGACATGCTTCCCTTTGTTTCATCACACAGAAAGCAAAAAGCAAAGAGGAATTCAAAAGGGCTTTTACAAAGGTGTGAAAAAAAAGGATAATGTCTGTATGAGAGAATGGTTCGTAGAAGATTGGCACATAGAAATTTGCCAATGCGAATGTGCAGAAGAGCAAGAACGGCCAGGAGAATTCATGTGCACATGCGCATGTGCGCATGTGCGTACGCCAAAGCGCACACAATGCGTGACAGATTCTGGTGCCCAGTGGCCTATTTAAAGCAAGCAGCATGAGCCATTAGTTGCTGGATGATCTTCAGCTGCCCCTGTTTCTGATATTATTTGATTTCCTGTTCCCGACTCAGCTTGACCTGTCTTGTCTGCATTCCTGGCTTTGACAACTAGGGAATGATTGGAGGTTACAATGGAAAAACAGCTTTGGAGGTTTCAGCACTAGGAGTGTACATGTCATTAAAAGGTCTTGCGTTTCCCATACCGGTAGTCGAACCCGGGCCGCCTGGGTGAAAACCAGGAATCCTAACCGCTAGACCATATGGGAAAACTTTCTGCCCTTCTTTGGGAAAAATAGAGAAAACTAAATTGAAAAAAAATAATGCCGCCTGCATCATCTTCCAAGTATAGTGGCCAGCAGTGGCACGCAAATTCCCATAGCCGTTCAGCCTCGTTAGCGCAGCAGGTAGCGCGTCAGTCTCATAATCTGAAGGTCGTGAGTTCGATCCTCACACGGGGCACTGATCTCTCTGCTTCTTTTGAGTCTTGGGAATGATTGGAGGTTACAATGGAAAAACAGCTTTGGAGGTTTCAGCACTAGGAGTGTACATGTCATTAAAAGGTCTTGCGTTTCCCATACCGGGAGTCGAACCCGGGCCGCCTGGGTGAAAACCAGGAATCCTAACCGCTAGACCATATGGGAAAACTTTCTGCCCTTCTTTGGGAAAAATAGAGAAAACTAAATTGAAAAAAAATAATGCCGCCTGCATCATCTTCCAAGTATAGTGGCCAGCAGTGGCACGCAAATTCCCATTGCCGTTCAGCCTCGTTCGCGCAGCAGGTAGCGCGTCAGTCTCATAATCTGAAGGTCGTGAGTTCGATCCTCACACGGGGCACTGATCTCTCTGCTTCTTTTGAGTCTTGGGGTCCTTAATCCATGAAAATCACTACTCTTCATCCCTTAAGTTTTCCAAGAAGCCACATGGATGGAAAAGTGAGCGGCAGCTCAAGCTTTCAATGCTCTTTTGCCCTCCTAAATATTCCACCCAGCTGAAATCTTTAACTCTGCATCTAACAGACCTTGCAAGATACAATGTCTACTCACCCTGGAAAAACAGAGGCATTTTCCATCTATGTGACATGCTTCCCTTTGTTTCATCACACAGAAAGCAAAAAGCAAAGAGGAATTCAAAAGGGCTTTTACAAAGGTGTGAAAAAAAAGGATAATGTCTGTATGAGAGAATGGTTCGTAGAAGATTGGCACATAG
>NC_133326.1:678290721-678435721 GCF_042186555.1 Aquarana catesbeiana
CAGCATGAGCCATTAGTTGCTGGATGATCTTCAGCTGCCCCTGTTTCTGATATTATTTGATTTCCTGTTCCCGACTCAGCTTGACCTGTCTTGTCTGCATTCCTGGCTTTGACAACTAGGGAATGATTGGAGGTTACAATGGAAAAACAGCTTTGGAGGTTTCAGCACTAGGAGTGTACATGTCATTAAAAGGTCTTGCGTTTCCCATACCAGGAGTCGAACCCGGGCCGCCTGGGTGAAAATCAGGAATCCTAACCGCTAGACCATATGGGAAAACTTTCTGCCCTTCTTTGGGAAAAATAGAGAAAACTAAATTGAAAAAAAATAATGCCGCCTGCATCATCTTCCAAGTATAGTGGCCAGCAGTGGCACGCAAATTCCCATTGCCGTTCGGCCTCGTTAGCGCAGCAGGTAGCGCGTCAGTCTCATAATCTGAAGGTCGTGAGTTCGATCCTCACACGGGGCACTGATCTCTCTGCTTCTTTTGAGTCTTGGGGTCCTTAATCCATGAAAATCACTACTCTTCATCCCTTAAGTTTTCCAAGAAGCCACATGGATGGAAAAGTGAGCGGCAGCTCAAGCTTTCAATGCTCTTTTGCCCTCCTAAATATTCCACCCAGCTGAAATCTTTAACTCTGCATCTAACAGACCTTGCAAGATACAATGTCTACTCACCCTGGAAAAACAGAGGCATTTTCCATCTATGTGACATGCTTCCCTTTGTTTCATCACACAGAAAGCAAAAAGCAAAGAGGAATTCAAAAGGGCTTTTACAAAGGTGTGAAAAAAAAGGATAATGTCTGTATGAGAGAATGGTTCGTAGAAGATTGGCACATAGAAATTTGCCAATGCGAATGTGCAGAAGAGCAAGAACGGCCAGGAGAATTCATGTGCACATGCGCGTACGCCAAAGCGCACACAATGCGTGACAGATTCTGGTGCCCAGTGGCCTATTTAAAGCAAGCAGCATGAGCCATTAGTTGCTGGATGATCTTCAGCTGCCCCTGTTTCTGATATTATTTGATTTCCTGTTCCCGACTCAGCTTGACCTGTCTTGTCTGCATTCCTGGCTTTGACAACTAGGGAATGATTGGAGGTTACAATGGAAAAACAGCTTTGGAGGTTTCAGCACTAGGAGTGTACATGTCATTAAAAGGTCTTGCGTTTCCCATACCGGGAGTCGAACCCGGGCCGCCTGGGTGAAAACCAGGAATCCTAACCGCTAGACCATATGGGAAAACTTTCTGCCCTTCTTTGGGAAAAATAGAGAAAACTAAATTGAAAAAAATAATGCCGCCTGCATCATCTTCCAAGTATAGTGGCCAGCAGTGGCACGCAAATTCCCATTGCCGTTCAGCCTCGTTAGCGCAGCAGGTAGCGCGTCAGTCTCATAATCTGAAGGTCGTGAGTTCGATCCTCACACGGGGCACTGATCTCTCTGCTTCTTTTGAGTCTTGGGGTCCTTAATCCATGAAAATCACTACTCTTCATCCCTTAAGTTTTCCAAGAAGCCACATGGATGGAAAAGTGAGCGGCAGCTCAAGCTTTCAATGCTCTTTTGCCCTCCTAAATATTCCACCCAGCTGAAATCTTTAACTCTGCATCTAACAGACCTTGCAAGATACAATGTCTACTCACCCTGGAAAAACAGAGGCATTTTCCATCTATGTGACATGCTTCCCTTTGTTTCATCACACAGAAAGCAAAAAGCAAAGAGGAATTCAAAAGGGCTTTTACAAAGGTGTGAAAAAAAAGGATAATGTCTGTATGAGAGAATGGTTCGTAGAAGATTGGCACATAGAAATTTGCCAATGCGAATGTGCAGAAGAGCAAGAACGGCCAGGAGAATTCATGTGCACATGTGCGTACGCCAAAGCGCACACAATGCGTGACAGATTCTGGTGCCCAGTGGCCTATTTAAAGCAAGCAGCATGAGCCATTAGTTGCTGGATGATCTTCAGCTGCCCCTGTTTCTGATATTATTTGATTTCCTGTTCCCGACTCAGCTTGACCTGTCTTGTCTGCATTCCTGGCTTTGACAACTAGGGAATGATTGGAGGTTACAATGGAAAAACAGCTTTGGAGGTTTCAGCACTAGGAGTGTACATGTCATTAAAAGGTCTTGCGTTTCCCATACCGGGAGTCGAACCCGGGCCGCCTGGGTGAACACCAGGAATCCTAACCGCTAGACCATATGGGAAAACTTTCTGCCCTTCTTTGGGAAAAATAGAGAAAACTAAATTGAAAAAAAATAATGCCGCCTGCATCATCTTCCAAGTATAGTGGCCAGCAGTGGCACGCAAATTCCCATTGCCGTTCAGCCTCGTTAGCGCAGCAGGTAGCGCGTCAGTCTCATAATCTGAAGGTCGTGAGTTCGATCCTCACACGGGGCACTGATCTCTCTGCTTCTTTTGAGTCTTGGGGTCCTTAATCCATGAAAATCACTACTCTTCATCCCTTAAGTTTTCCAAGAAGCCACATGGATGGAAAAGTGAGCGGCAGCTCAAGCTTTCAATGCTCTTTTGCCCTCCTAAATATTCCACCCAGCTGAAATCTTTAACTCTGCATCTAACAGACCTTGCAAGATATAATGTCTACTCATCCTGGAAAAACAGAGGCATTTTCCATCTATGTGACATGCTTCCCTTTGTTTCATCACACAGAAAGCAAAAAGCAAAGAGGAATTCAAAAGGGCTTTTACAAAGGTGTGAAAAAAAAGGATAATGTCTGTATGAGAGAATGGTTCGTAGAAGATTGGCACATAGAAATTTGCCAATGCGAATGTGCAGAAGAGCAAGAACGGCCAGGAGAATTCATGTGCACATGCGCATGTGCGCATGTGCGTACGCCAAAGCGCACACAATGCGTGACAGATTCTGGTGCCCAGTGGCCTATTTAAAGCAAGCAGCATGAGCCATTAGTTGCTGGATGATCTTCAGCTGCCCCTGTTTCTGATATTATTTGATTTCCTGTTCCCGACTCAGCTTGACCTGTCTTGTCTGCATTCCTGGCTTTGACAACTAGGGAATGATTGGAGGTTACAATGGAAAAACAGCTTTGGAGGTTTCAGCACTAGGAGTGTACATGTCATTAAAAGGTCTTGCGTTTCCCATACCGGGAGTCGAACCCGGGCCGCCTGGGTGAAAACCAGGAATCCTAACCGCTAGACCATATGGGAAAACTTTCTGCCCTTCTTTGGGAAAAATAGAGAAAACTAAATTGAAAAAAAATAATGCCGCCTGCATCATCTTCCAAGTATAGTGGCCAGCAGTGGCACGCAAATTCCCATTGCCGTTCAGCCTCGTTAGCGCAGCAGGTAGCGCGTCAGTCTCATAATCTGAAGGTCGTGAGTTCGATCCTCACACGGGGCACTGATCTCTCTGCTTCTTTTGAGTCTTGGGGTCCTTAATCCATGAAAATCACTACTCTTCATCCCTTAAGTTTTCCAAGAAGCCACATGGATGGAAAAGTGAGCGGCAGCTCAAGCTTTCAATGCTCTTTTGCCCTCCTAAATATTCCACCCAGCTGAAATCTTTAACTCTGCATCTAACAGACCTTGCAAGATACAATGTCTACTCACCCTGGAAAAACAGAGGCATTTTCCATCTATGTGACATGCTTCCCTTTGTTTCATCACACAGAAAGCAAAAAGCAAAGAGGAATTCAAAAGGGCTTTTACAAAGGTGTGAAAAAAAAGGATAATGTCTGTATGAGAGAATGGTTCGTAGAAGATTGGCACATAGAAATTTGCCAATGCGAATGTGCAGAAGAGCAAGAACGGCCAGGAGAATTCATGTGCACATGCGCATGTGCGTACGCCAAAGCGCACACAATGCGTGACAGATTCTGGTGCCCAGTGGCCTATTTAAAGCAAGCAGCATGAGCCATTAGTTGCTGGATGATCTTCAGCTGCCCCTGTTTCTGATATTATTTGATTTCCTGTTCCCGACTCAGCTTGACCTGTCTTGTCTGCATTCCTGGCTTTGACAACTAGGGAATGATTGGAGGTTACAATGGAAAAACAGCTTTGGAGGTTTCAGCACTAGGAGTGTACATGTCATTAAAAGGTCTTGCGTTTCCCATACCGGGAGTCGAACCCGGGCCGCCTGGGTGAAAACCAGGAATCCTAACCGCTAGACCATATGGGAAAACTTTCTGCCCTTCTTTGGGAAAAATAGAGAAAACTAAATTGAAAAAAAATAATGCCGCCTGCATCATCTTCCAAGTATAGTGGCCAGCAGTGGCACGCAAATTCCCATTGCCGTTCAGCCTCGTTAGCGCAGCAGGTAGCGCGTCAGTCTCATAATCTGAAGGTCGTGAGTTCGATCCTCACACGGGGCACTGATCTCTCTGCTTCTTTTGAGTCTTGGGGTCCTTAATCCATGAAAATCACTACTCTTCATCCCTTAAGTTTTCCAAGAAGCCACATGGATGGAAAAGTGAGCGGCAGCTCAAGCTTTCAATGCTCTTTTGCCCTCCTAAATATTCCACCCAGCTGAAATCTTTAACTCTGCATCTAACAGACCTTGCAAGATACAATGTCTACTCACCCTGGAAAAACAGAGGCATTTTCCATCTATGTGACATGCTTCCCTTTGTTTCATCACACAGAAAGCAAAAAGCAAAGAGGAATTCAAAAGGGCTTTTACAAAGGTGTGAAAAAAAAGGACAATGTCTGTATGAGAGAATGGTTCGTAGAAGATTGGCACATAGAAATTTGCCAATGCGAATGTGCAGAAGAGCAAGAACGGCCAGGAGAATTCATGTGCACATGCGCATGTGCGTACGCCAAAGCGCACACAATGCGTGACAGATTCTGGTGCCCAGTGGCCTATTTAAAGCAAGCAGCATGAGCCATTAGTTGCTGGATGATCTTCAGCTGCCCCTGTTTCTGATATTATTTGATTTCCTGTTCCCGACTCAGCTTGACCTGTCTTGTCTGCATTCCTGGCTTTGACAACTAGGGAATGATTGGAGGTTACAATGGAAAAACAGCTTTGGAGGTTTCAGCACTAGGAGTGTACATGTCATTAAAAGGTCTTGCGTTTCCCATACCGGGAGTCGAACCCGGGCCGCCTGGGTGAAAACCAGGAATCCTAACCGCTAGACCATATGGGAAAACTTTCTGCCCTTCTTTGGGAAAAATAGAGAAAACTAAATTGAAAAAAAATAATGCCGCCTGCATCATCTTCCAAGTATAGTGGCCAGCAGTGGCACGCAAATTCCCATTGCCGTTCAGCCTCGTTAGCGCAGCAGGTAGCGCGTCAGTCTCATAATTTGAAGGTCGTGAGTTCGATCCTCACACGGGGCACTGATCTCTCAGCTTCTTTTGAGTCTTGGGGTCCTTAATCCATGAAAATCACTACTCTTCATCCCTTAAGTTTTCCAAGAAGCCACATGGATGGAAAAGTGAGCGGCAGCTCAAGCTTTCAATGCTCTTTTGCCCTCCTAAATATTCCACCCAGCTGAAATCTTTAACTCTGCATCTAACAGACCTTGCAAGATACAATGTCTACTCACCCTGGAAAAACAGAGGCATTTTCCATCTATGTGACATGCTTCCCTTTGTTTCATCACACAGAAAGCAAAAAGCAAAGAGGAATTCAAAAGGGCTTTTACAAAGGTGTGAAAAAAAAGGATAATGTCTGTATGAGAGAATGGTTCGTAGAAGATTGGCACATAGAAATTTGCCAATGCGAATGTGCAGAAGAGCAAGAACGGCCAGGAGAATTCATGTGCACATGCGCATGTGCGCATGTGCGTACGCCAAAGCGCACACAATGCGTGACAGATTCTGGTGCCCAGTGGCCTATTTAAAGCAAGCAGCATGAGCCATTAGTTGCTGGATGATCTTCAGCTGCCCCTGTTTCTGATATTATTTGATTTCCTGTTCCCGACT
This sequence comes from Aquarana catesbeiana, assembly GCF_042186555.1. Lineage (NCBI taxonomy): Eukaryota > Metazoa > Chordata > Amphibia > Anura > Ranidae > Aquarana > Aquarana catesbeiana. The sequence continues at coordinate 678,296,621 of NC_133326.1, forward strand.
CAGCTTGACCTGTCTTGTCTGCATTCCTGGCTTTGACAACTAGGGAATGATTGGAGGTTACAATGGAAAAACAGCTTTGGAGGTTTCAGCACTAGGAGTGTACATGTCATTAAAAGGTCTTGCGTTTCCCATACCGGGAGTCGAACCCGGGCCGCCTGGGTGAAAACCAGAAATCCTAACCGCTAGACCATATGGGAAAACTTTCTTCTCCTCTTTGGGAAAAATAGAGAAAACTAAATTGAAAAAAAATAATGCCGCCTGCATCATCTTCCAAGTATAGTGGCCAGCAGTGGCACGCAAATTCCCATTGCCGTTCAGCCTCGTTAGCGCAGCAGGTAGCACGTCAGTCTCATAATCTGAAGGTCGTGAGTTCGATCCTCACACGGGGCACTGATCTCTCTGCTTCTTTTGAGTCTTGGGGTCCTTAATCCATGAAAATCACTACTCTTCATCCCTTAAGTTTTCCAAGAAGCCACATGGATGGAAAAGTGAGCGGCAGCTCAAGCTTTCAATGCTCTTTTGCCCTCCTAAATATTCCACCCAGCTGAAATCTTTAACTCTGCATCTAACAGACCTTGCAAGATACAATGTCTACTCACCCTGGAAAAACAGAGGCATTTTCCATCTATGTGACATGCTTCCCTTTGTTTCATCACACAGAAAGCAAAAAGCAAAGAGGAATTCAAAAGGGCTTTTACAAAGGTGTGAAAAAAAAGGATAATGTCTGTATGAGAGAATGGTTCGTAGAAGATTGGCACATAGAAATTTGCCAATGCGAATGTGCAGAAGAGCAAGAACGGCCAGGAGAATTCATGTGCACATGCGCATGTGCGCATACAATGCGTGACAGATTCTGGTGCCCAGTGGCCTATTTAAAGCAAGCAGCATGAGCCATTAGTTGCTGGATGATCTTCAGCTGCCCCTGTTTCTGATATTATTTGATTTCCTGTTCCCGACTCAGCTTGACCTGTCTTGTCTGCATTCCTGGCTTTGACAACTAGGGAATGATTGGAGGTTACAATGGAAAAACAGCTTTGGAGGTTTCAGCACTAGGAGTGTACATGTCATTAAAAGGTCTTGCGTTTCCCATACCGGGAGTCGAACCCGGCCGCCTGGGTGAAAACCAGAAATCCTAACCGCTAGACCATATGGGAAAACTTTCTTCTCCTCTTTGGGAAAAATAGAGAAAACTAAATTGAAAAAAAATAATGCCGCCTGCATCATCTTCCAAGTATAGTGGCCAGCAGTGGCACGCAAATTCCCATTGCCGTTCAGCCTCGTTAGCGCAGCAGGTAGCACGTCAGTCTCATAATCTGAAGGTCGTGAGTTCGATCCTCACATGGGGCACTGATCTCTCTGCTTCTTTTGAGTCTTGGGGTCCTTAATCCATGAAAATCACTACTCTTCATCCCTTAAGTTTTCCAAGAAGCCACATGGATGGAAAAGTGAGCGGCAGCTCAAGCTTTCAATGCTCTTTTGCCCTCCTAAATATTCCACCCAGCTGAAATCTTTAACTCTGCATCTAACAGACCTTGCAAGATACAATGTCTACTCACCCTGGAAAAACAGAGGCATTTTCCATCTATGTGACATGCTTCCCTTTGTTTCATCACACAGAAAGCAAAAAGCAAAGAGGAATTCAAAAGGGCTTTTACAAAGGTGTGAAAAAAAAGGATAATGTCTGTATGAGAGAATGGTTCGTAGAAGATTGGCACATAGAAATTTGCCAATGCGAATGTGCAGAAGAGCAAGAACGGCCAGGAGAATTCATGTGCACATGCGCATGTGCGCATGCCAAAGCGCACACAATGCGTGACAGATTCTGGTGCCCAGTGGCCTATTTAAAGCAAGCAGCATGAGCCATTAGTTGCTGGATGATCTTCAGCTGCCCCTGTTTCTGATATTATTTGATTTCCTGTTCCCGACTCAGCTTGACCTGTCTTGTCTGCATTCCTGGCTTTGACAACTAGGGAATGATTGGAGGTTACAATGGAAAAACAGCTTTGGAGGTTTCAGCACTAGGAGTGTACATGTCATTAAAAGGTCTTGCGTTTCCCATACCGGGAGGCGAACCCGGGCCGCCTGGGTGAAAACCAGGAATCCTAACCGCTAGACCATATGGGAAAACTTTCTGCCCTTCTTTGGGAAAAATAGAGAAAACTAAATTGAAAAAAAATAATGCCGCCTGCATCATCTTCCAAGTATAGTGGCCAGCAGTGGCACGCAAATTCCCATTGCTGTTCAGCCTCGTTAGCGCAGCAGGTAGCGCGTCAGTCTCATAATCTGAAGGTCGTGAGTTCGATCCTCACACGGGGCACTGATCTCTCTGCTTCTTTTGAGTCTTGGGGTCCTTAATCCATGAAAATCACTACTCTTCATCCCTTAAGTTTTCCAAGAAGCCACATGGATGGAAAAGTGAGCGGCAGCTCAAGCTTTCAATGCTCTTTTGCCCTCCTAAATATTCCACCCAGCTGAAATCTTTAACTCTGCATCTAACAGACCTTGCAAGATACAATGTCTACTCACCCTGGAAAAACAGAGGCATTTTCCATCTATGTGACATGCTTCCCTTTGTTTCATCACACAGAAAGCAAAAAGCAAAGAGGAATTCAAAAGGGCTTTTACAAAGGTGTGAAAAAAAAGGATAATGTCTGTATGAGAGAATGGTTCGTAGAAGATTGGCACATAGAAATTTGCCAATGCGAATGTGCAGAAGAGCAAGAACGGCCAGGAGAATTCATGTGCACATGCGCATGTGCGCATGTGCGTACGCCAAAGCGCACACAATGCGTGACAGATTCTGGTGCCCAGTGGCCTATTTAAAGCAAGCAGCATGAGCCATTAGTTGCTGGATGATCTTCAGCTGCCCCTGTTTCTGATATTATTTGATTTCCTGTTCCCGACTCAGCTTGACCTGTCTTGTCTGCATTCCTGGCTTTGACAACTAGGGAATGATTGGAGGTTACAATGGAAAAACAGCTTTGGAGGTTTCAGCACTAGGAGTGTACATGTCATTAAAAGGTCTTGCGTTTCCCATACCGGGAGTCGAACCCGGGCCGCCTGGGTGAAAACCAGGAATCCTAACCGCTAGACCATATGGGAAAACTTTCTGCCCTTCTTTGGGAAAAATAGAGAAAACTAAATTGAAAAAAAATAATGCCGCCTGCATCATCTTCCAAGTATAGTGGCCAGCAGTGGCACGCAAATTCCCATTGCCGTTCAGCCTCGTTAGCGCAGCAGGTAGCGTGTCAGTCTCATAATCTGAAGGTCGTGAGTTCGATCCTCACACGGGGCACTGATCTCTCTGCTTCTTTTGAGTCTTGGGGTCCTTAATCCATGAAAATCACTACTCTTCATCCCTTAAGTTTTCCAAGAAGCCACATGGATGGAAAAGTGAGCGGCAGCTCAAGCTTTCAATGCTCTTTTGCCTTCGTAAATATTCCACCCAGCTGAAATCTTTAACTCTGCATCTAACAGACCTTGCAAGATACAATGTCTACTCACCCTGGAAAAACAGAGGCATTTTCCATCTATGTGACATGCTTCCCTTTGTTTCATCACACAGAAAGCAAAAAGCAAAGAGGAATTCAAAAGGGCTTTTACAAAGGTGTGAAAAAAAAGGATAATGTCTGTATGAGAGAATGGTTCGTAGAAGATTGGCACATAGAAATTTGCCAATGCGAATGTGCAGAAGAGCAAGAACGGCCAGGAGAATTCATGTGCACATGCGCATGTGCGCATGTGCGTACGCCAAAGCGCACACAATGCGTGACAGATTCTGGTGCCCAGTGGCCTATTTAAAGCAAGCAGCATGAGCCATTAGTTGCTGGATGATCTTCAGCTGCCCCTGTTTCTGATATTATTTGATTTCCTGTTCCCGACTCAGCTTGACCTGTCTTGTCTGCATTCCTGGCTTTGACAACTAGGGAATGATTGGAGGTTACAATGGAAAAACAGCTTTGGAGGTTTCAGCACTAGGAGTGTACATGTCATTAAAAGGTCTTGCGTTTCCCATACCGGGAGTCGAACCCGGGCCGCCTGGGTGAAAACCAGGAATCCTAACCGCTAGACCATATGGGAAAACTTTCTGCCCTTCTTTGGGAAAAATAGAGAAAACTAAATTGAAAAAAAATAATGCCGCCTGCATCATCTTCCAAGTATAGTGGCCAGCAGTGGCACGCAAATTCCCATTGCCGTTCAGCCTCGTTAGCGCAGCAGGTAGCGCGTCAGTCTCATAATTTGAAGGTCGTGAGTTCGATCCTCACACGGGGCACTGATCTCTCAGCTTCTTTTGAGTCTTGGGGTCCTTAATCCATGAAAATCACTACTCTTCATCCCTTAAGTTTTCCAAGAAGCCACATGGATGGAAAAGTGAGCGGCAGCTCAAGCTTTCAATGCTCTTTTGCCCTCCTAAATATTCCACCCAGCTGAAATCTTTAACTCTGCATCTAACAGACCTTGCAAGATACAATGTCTACTCACCCTGGAAAAACAGAGGCATTTTCCATCTATGTGACATGCTTCCCTTTGTTTCATCACACAGAAAGCAAAAAGCAAAGAGGAATTCAAAAGGGCTTTTACAAAGGTGTGAAAAAAAAGGATAATGTCTGTATGAGAGAATGGTTCGTAGAAGATTGGCACATAGAAATTTGCCAATGCGAATGTGCAGAAGAGCAAGAACGGCCAGGAGAATTCATGTGCACATGCGCATGTGCGCATGTGCGTACGCCAAAGCGCACACAATGCGTGACAGATTCTGGTGCCCAGTGGCCTATTTAAAGCAAGCAGCATGAGCCATTAGTTGCTGGATGATCTTCAGCTGCCCCTGTTTCTGATATTATTTGATTTCCTGTTCCCGACTCAGCTTGACCTGTCTTGTCTGCATTCCTGGCTTTGACAACTAGGGAATGATTGGAGGTTACAATGGAAAAACAGCTTTGGAGGTTTCAGCACTAGGAGTGTACATGTCATTAAAAGGTCTTGCGTTTCCCATACCGGGAGTCGAACCCGGGCCGCCTGGGTGAAAACCAGGAATCCTAACCGCTAGACCATATGGGAAAACTTTCTGCCCTTCTTTGGGAAAAATAGAGAAAACTAAATTGAAAAAAAATAATGCCGCCTGCATCATCTTCCAAGTATAGTGGCCAGCAGTGGCACGCAAATTCCCATTGACGTTAAGCCTCGTTAGCGCAGCAGGTAGCGCGTCAGTCTCATAATCTGAAGGTTGTGAGTTCGATCCTCACACGGGGCACTGATCTCTCTGCTTCTTTTGAGTCTTGGGGTCCTTAATCCATGAAAATCACTACTCTTCATCCCTTAAGTTTTCCAAGAAGCCACATGGATGGAAAAGTGAGCGGCAGCTCAAGCTTTCAATGCTCTTTTGCCCTCCTAAATATTCCACCCAGCTGAAATCTTTAACTCTGCATCTAACAGACCTTGCAAGATACAATGTCTACTCACCCTGGAAAAACAGAGGCATTTTCCATCTATGTGACATGCTTCCCTTTGTTTCATCACACAGAAAGCAAAAAGCAAAGAGGAATTCAAAAGGGCTTTTACAAAGGTGTGAAAAAAAGGATAATGTCTGTATGAGAGAATGGTTCGTAGAAGATTGGCACATAGAAATTTGCCAATGCGAATGTGCAGAAGAGCAAGAACGGCCAGGAAAATTCATGTGCACATGCGCATGTGCGCATGTGTGTACGCCAAAGCGCACACAATGCGTGACAGATTCTGGTGCCCAGTGGCCTATTTAAAGCAAGCAGCATGAGCCATTAGTTGCTGGATGATCTTCAGCTGCCCCTGTTTCTGATATTATTTGATTTCCTGTTCCCGACTCAGCTTGACCTGTCTTGTCTGCATTCCTGGCTTTGACAACTAGGGAATGATTGGAGGTTACAATGGAAAAACAGCTTTGGAGGTTTCAGCACTAGGAGTGTACATGTCATTAAAAGGTCTTGCGTTTCCCATACCGGGAGTCGAACCCGGGCCGCCTGGGTGAAAACCAGGAACCCTAACCGCTAGACCATATGGGAAAACTTTCTGCCATTCTTTGGGAAAAATAGAGAAAACTAAATTGAAAAAAAATAATGCCGCCTGCATCATCTTCCAAGTATAGTGGCCAGCAGTGGCACGCAAATTCCCATTGCCGTTCAGCCTCGTTAGCGCAGCAGGTAGCGCGTCAGTCTCATAATCTGAAGGTCGTGAGTTCGATCCTCACACGGGGCACTGATCTCTCTGCTTCTTTTGAGTCTTGGGGTCCTTAATCCATGAAAATCACTACTCTTCATCCCTTAAGTTTTCCAAGAAGCCACATGGGTGGAAAAGTGAGCGGCAGCTCAAGCTTTCAATGCTCTTTTGCCCTCCTAAATATTCCACCCAGCTGAAATCTTTAACTCTGCATCTAACAGACCTTGCAAGATACAATGTCTACTCACCCTGGAAAAACAGAGGCATTTTCCATCTATGTGACATGCTTCCCTTTGTTTCATCACACAGAAAGCAAAAAGCAAAGAGGAATTCAAAAGGGCTTTTACAAAGGTGTGAAAAAAAAGGATAATGTCTGTATGAGAGAATGGTTCGTAGAAGATTGGAACATAGAAATTTGCCAATGCGAATGTGCAGAAGAGCAAGAACGGCCAGGAGAATTCATGTGCACATGCGCATGTGCGCATGTGCGTACGCCAAAGCGCACACAATGCGTGACAGATTCTGGTGCCCAGTGGCCTATTTAAAGCAAGCAGCATGAGCCATTAGTTGCTGGATGATCTTCAGCTGCCCCTGTTTCTGATATTATTTGATTTCCTGTTCCCGACTCAGCTTGACCTGTCTTGTCTGCATTCCTGGCTTTGACAACTAGGGAATGATTGGAGGTTACAATGGAAAAACAGCTTTGGAGGTTTCAGCACTAGGAGTGTACATGTCATTAAAAGGTCTTGCGTTTCCCATACCGGGAGTCGAACCCGGGCCGCCTGGGTGAAAACCAGGAATCCTAACCGCTAGACCATATGGGAAAACTTTCTGCCCTTCTTTGGGAAAAATAGAGAAAACTAAATTGAAAAAAAATAATGCCGCCTGCATCATCTTCCAAGTATAGTGGCCAGCAGTGGCACGCAAATTCCCATTGCCGTTCAGCCTCGTTAGCGCAGCAGGTAGCGCGTCAGTCTCATAATCTGAAGGTCGTGAGTTCGATCCTCACACGGGGCACTGATCTCTCTGCTTCTTTTGAGTCTTGGGGTCCTTAATCCATGAAAATCACTACTCTTCATCCCTTAAGTTTTCCAAGAAGCCACATGGATGGAAAAGTGAGCGGCAGCTCAAGCTTTCAATGCTCTTTTGCCCTCCTAAATATTCCACCCAGCTGAAATCTTTAACTCTGCATCTAACAGACCTTGCAAGATACAATGTCTACTCACCCTGGAAAAACAGAGGCATTTTCCATCTATGTGACATGCTTCCCTTTGTTTCATCACACAGAAAGCAAAAAGCAAAGAGGAATTCAAAAGGGCTTTTACAAAGGTGTGAAAAAAAAGGATAATGTCTGTATGAGAGAATGGTTCGTAGAAGATTGGCACATAGAAATTTGCCAATGCGAATGTGCAGAAGAGCAAGAACGGCCAGGAGAATTCATGTGCACATGCGCATGTGCGTACGCCAAAGCGCACACAATGCGTGACAGATTCTGGTGCCCAGTGGCCTATTTAAAGCAAGCAGCATGAGCCATTAGTTGCTGGATGATCTTCAGCTGCCCCTGTTTCTGATATTATTTGATTTCCTGTTCCCGACTCAGCTTGACCTGTCTTGTCTGCATTCCTGGCTTTGACAACTAGGGAATGATTGGAGGTTACAATGGAAAAACAGCTTTGGAGGTTTCAGCACTAGGAGTGTACATGTCATTAAAAGGTCTTGCGTTTCCCATACCGGGAGTCGAACCCGGGCCGCCTGGGTGAAAACCAGGAATCCTAACCGCTAGACCATATGGGAAAACTTTCTGCCCTTCTTTGGGAAAAATAGAGAAAACTAAATTGAAAAAAAATAATGCCGCCTGCATCATCTTCCAAGTATAGTGGCCAGCAGTGGCACGCAAATTCCCATTGCCGTTCAGCCTCGTTAGCGCAGCAGGTAGCGCGTCAGTCTCATAATCTGAAGGTCATGAGTTCGATCCTCACACGGGGCACTGATCTCTCTGCTTCTTTTGAGTCTTGGGGTCCTTAATCCATGAAAATCACTACTCTTCATCCCTTAAGTTTTCCAAGAAGCCACATGGATGGAAAAGTGAGCGGCAGCTCAAGCTTTCAATGCTCTTTTGCCCTCCTAAATATTCCACCCAGCTGAAATCTTTAACTCTGCATCTAACAGACCTTGCAAGATACAATGTCTACTCACCCTGGAAAAACAGAGGCATTTTCCATCTATGTGACATGCTTCCCTTTGTTTCATCACACAGAAAGCAAAAAGCAAAGAGGAATTCAAAAGGGCTTTTACAAAGGTGTGAAAAAAAAAGGATAATGTCTGTATGAGAGAATGGTTCGTAGAAGATTGGCACATAGAAATTTGCCAATGCGAATGTGCAGAAGAGCAAGAACGGCCAGGAGAATTCATGTGCACATGCGCATGTGCGCATGTGTGTACGCCAAAGCGCACACAATGCGTGACAGATTCTGGTGCCCAGTGGCCTATTTAAAGCAAGCAGCATGAGCCATTAGTTGCTGGATGATCTTCAGCTGCCCCTGTTTCTGATATTATTTGATTTCCTGTTCCCGACTCAGCTTGACCTGTCTTGTCTGCATTCCTGGCTTTGACAACTAGGGAATGATTGGAGGTTACAATGGAAAAACAGCTTTGGAGGTTTCAGCACTAGGAGTGTACATGTCATTAAAAGGTCTTGCGTTTCCCATACCGGGAGTCGAACCCGGGCCGCCTGGGTGAAAACCAGGAATCCTAACCGCTAGACCATATGGGAAAACTTTCTGCCCTTCTTTGGGAAAAATAGAGAAAACTAAATTGAAAAAAAATAATGCCGCCTGCATCATCTTCCAAGTATAGTGGCCAGCAGTGGCACGCAAATTCCCATTGCCGTTCAGCCTCGTTAGCGCAGCAGGTAGCGCGTCAGTCTCATAATCTGAAGGTCGTGAGTTCGATCCTCACACGGGGCACTGATCTCTCTGCTTCTTTTGAGTCTTGGGGTCCTTAATCCATGAAAATCACTACTCTTCATCCCTTAAGTTTTCCAAGAAGCCACATGGATGGAAAAGTGAGCGGCAGCTCAAGCTTTCAATGCTCTTTTGCCCTCCTAAATATTCCACCCAGCTGAAATCTTTAACTCTGCATCTAACAGACCTTGCAAGATACAATGTCTACTCACCCTGGAAAAACAGAGGCATTTTCCATCTATGTGACATGCTTCCCTTTGTTTCATCACACAGAAAGCAAAAAACAAAGAGGAATTCAAAAGGGCTTTTACAAAGGTGTGAAAAAAAGGATAATGTCTGTATGAGAGAATGGTTCATAGAAGATTGGCACATAGAAATTTGCCAATGCGAATGTGCAGAAGAGCAAGAACGGCCAGGAGAATTCATGTGCACATGCGCATGTGCGCATGTGCGTACGCCAAAGCGCACACAATGCGTGACAGATTCTGGTGCCCAGTGGCCTATTTAAAGCAAGCAGCATGAGCCATTAGTTGCTGGATGATCTTCAGCTGCCCCTGTTTCTGATATTATTTGATTTCCTGTTCCCGACTCAGCTTGACCTGTCTTGTCTGCATTCCTGGCTTTGACAACTAGGGAATGATTGGAGGTTACAATGGAAAAACAGCTTTGGAGGTTTCAGCACTAGGAGTGTACATGTCATTAAAAGGTCTTGCGTTTCCCATACCGGGAGTCGAACCCGGGCCGCCTGGGTGAAAACCAGGAATCCTAACCGCTAGACCATATGGGAAAACTTTCTGCCCTTCTTTGGGAAAAATAGAGAAAACTAAATTGAAAAAAAATAATGCCGCCTGCATCATCTTCCAAGTATAGTGGCCAGCAGTGGCACGCAAATTCCCATTGCCGTTCAGCCTCGTTAGCGCAGCAGGTAGCGCGTCAGTCTCATAATCTGAAGGTCGTGAGTTCGATCCTCACACGGGGCACTGATCTCTCTGCTTCTTTTGAGTCTTGGGGTCCTTAATCCATGAAAATCACTACTCTTCATCCCTTAAGTTTTCCAAGAAGCCACATGGATGGAAAAGTGAGCGGCAGCTCAAACTTTCAATGCTCTTTTGCCCTCCTAAATATTCCACCCAGCTGAAATCTTTAACTCTGCATCTAACAGACCTTGCAAGATACAATGTCTACTCACCCTGGAAAAACAGAGGCATTTTCCATCTATGTGACATGCTTCCCTTTGTTTCATCACACAGAAAGCAAAAAGCAAAGAGGAATTCAAAAGGGCTTTTACAAAGGTGTGAAAAAAAAAGGATAATGTCTGTATGAGAGAATGGTTCGTAGAAGATTGGCATATAGAAATTTGCCAATGCGAATGTGCAGAAGAGCAAGAACGGCCAGGAGAATTCATGTGCACATGCGCATGTGCGCATGTGTGTACGCCAAAGCGCACACAATGCGTGACAGATTCTGGTGCCCAGTGGCCTATTTAAAGCAAGCAGCATGAGCCATTAGTTGCTGGATGATCTTCAGCTGCCCCTGTTTCTGATATTATTTGATTTCCTGTTCCCGACTCAGCTTGACCTGTCTTGTCTGCATTCCTGGCTTTGACAACTAGGGAATGATTGGAGGTTACAATGGAAAAACAGCTTTGGAGGTTTCAGCACTAGGAGTGTACATGTCATTAAAAGGTCTTGCGTTTCCCATACCGGGAGTCGAACCCGGGCCGCCTGGGTGAAAACCAGGAATCCTAACCGCTAGACCATATGGGAAAACTTTCTGCCCTTCTTTGGGAAAAATAGAGAAAACTAAATTGAAAAAAAATAATGCCGCCTGCATCATCTTCCAAGTATAGTGGCCAGCAGTGGCACGCAAATTCCCATTGCCGTTCAGCCTCGTTAGCGCAGCAGGTAGCGCGTCAGTCTCATAATCTGAAGGTCGTGAGTTCGATCCTCACACGGGGCACTGATCTCTCTGCTTCTTTTGAGTCTTGGGGTCCTTAATCCATGAAAATCACTACTCTTCATCCCTTAAGTTTTCCAAGAAGCCACATGGATGGAAAAGTGAGCGGCAGCTCAAGCTTTCAATGCTCTTTTGCCCTCCTAAATATTCCACCCAGCTGAAATCTTTAACTCTGCATCTAACAGACCTTGCAAGATACAATGTCTACTCACCCTGGAAAAACAGAGGCATTTTCCATCTATGTGACATGCTTCCCTTTGTTTCATCACACAGAAAGCAAAAAACAAAGAGGAATTCAAAAGGGCTTTTACAAAGGTGTGAAAAAAAGGATAATGTCTGTATGAGAGAATGGTTCATAGAAGATTGGCACATAGAAATTTGCCAATGCGAATGTGCAGAAGAGCAAGAACGGCCAGGAGAATTCATGTGCACATGCGCATGTGCGCATGTGCGTACGCCAAAGCGCACACAATGCGTGACAGATTCTGGTGCCCAGTGGCCTATTTAAAGCAAGCAGCATGAGCCATTAGTTGCTGGATGATCTTCAGCTGCCCCTGTTTCTGATATTATTTGATTTCCTGTTCCCGACTCAGCTTGACCTGTCTTGTCTGCATTCCTGGCTTTGACAACTAGGGAATGATTGGAGGTTACAATGGAAAAACAGCTTTGGAGGTTTCAGCACTAGGAGTGTACATGTCATTAAAAGGTCTTGCGTTTCCCATACCGGGAGTCGAACCCGGGCCGCCTGGGTGAAAACCAGGAATCCTAACCGCTAGACCATATGGGAAAACTTTCTGCCCTTCTTTGGGAAAAATAGAGAAAACTAAATTGAAAAAAAATAATGCCGCCTGCATCATCTTCCAAGTATAGTGGCCAGCAGTGGCACGCAAATTCCCATTGCCGTTCAGCCTCGTTAGCGCAGCAGGTAGCGCGTCAGTCTCATAATCTGAAGGTCGTGAGTTCGATCCTCACACGGGGCACTGATCTCTCTGCTTCTTTTGAGTCTTGGGGTCCTTAATCCATGAAAATCACTACTCTTCATCCCTTAAGTTTTCCAAGAAGCCACATGGATGGAAAAGTGAGCGGCAGCTCAAGCTTTCAATGCTCTTTTGCCCTCCTAAATATTCCACCCAGCTGAAATCTTTAACTCTGCATCTAACAGACCTTGCAAGATACAATGTCTACTCACCCTGGAAAAACAGAGGCATTTTCCATCTATGTGACATGCTTCCCTTTGTTTCATCACACAGAAAGCAAAAAGCAAAGAGGAATTCAAAAGGGCTTTTACAAAGGTGTGAAAAAAAAAGGATAATGTCTGTATGAGAGAATGGTTCGTAGAAGATTGGCACATAGAAATTTGCCAATGCGAATGTGCAGAAGAGCAAGAACGGCCAGGAGAATTCATGTGCACATGCGCATGTGCGCATGTGTGTACGCCAAAGCGCACACAATGCGTGACAGATTCTGGTGCCCAGTGGCCTATTTAAAGCAAGCAGCATGAGCCATTAGTTGCTGGATGATCTTCAGCTGCCCCTGTTTCTGATATTATTTGATTTCCTGTTCCCGACTCAGCTTGACCTGTCTTGTCTGCATTCCTGGCTTTGACAACTAGGGAATGATTGGAGGTTACAATGGAAAAACAGCTTTGGAGGTTTCAGCACTAGGAGTGTACATGTCATTAAAAGGTCTTGCGTTTCCCATACCGGGAGTCGAACCCGGGCCGCCTGGGTGAAAACCAGGAATCCTAACCGCTAGACCATATGGGAAAACTTTCTGCCCTTCTTTGGGAAAAATAGAGAAAACTAAATTGAAAAAAAATAATGCCGCCTGCATCATCTTCCAAGTATAGTGGCCAGCAGTGGCACGCAAATTCCCATTGCCGTTCAGCCTCGTTAGCGCAGCAGGTAGCGCGTCAGTCTCATAATCTGAAGGTCGTGAGTTCGATCCTCACACGGGGCACTGATCTCTCTGCTTCTTTTGAGTCTTGGGGTCCTTAATCCATGAAAATCACTACTCTTCATCCCTTAAGTTTTCCAAGAAGCCACATGGATGGAAAAGTGAGCGGCAGCTCAAGCTTTCAATGCTCTTTTGCCCTCCTAAATATTCCACCCAGCTGAAATCTTTAACTCTGCATCTAACAGACCTTGCAAGATACAATGTCTACTCACCCTGGAAAAACAGAGGCATTTTCCATCTATGTGACATGCTTCCCTTTGTTTCATCACACAGAAAGCAAAAAACAAAGAGGAATTCAAAAGGGCTTTTACAAAGGTGTGAAAAAAAGGATAATGTCTGTATGAGAGAATGGTTCATAGAAGATTGGCACATAGAAATTTGCCAATGCGAATGTGCAGAAGAGCAAGAACGGCCAGGAGAATTCATGTGCACATGCGCATGTGCGCATGTGCGTACGCCAAAGCGCACACAATGCGTGACAGATTCTGGTGCCCAGTGGCCTATTTAAAGCAAGCAGCATGAGCCATTAGTTGCTGGATGATCTTCAGCTGCCCCTGTTTCTGATATTATTTGATTTCCTGTTCCCGACTCAGCTTGACCTGTCTTGTCTGCATTCCTGGCTTTGACAACTAGGGAATGATTGGAGGTTACAATGGAAAAACAGCTTTGGAGGTTTCAGCACTAGGAGTGTACATGTCATTAAAAGGTCTTGCGTTTCCCATACCGGGAGTCGAACCCGGGCCGCCTGGGTGAAAACCAGGAATCCTAACCGCTAGACCATATGGGAAAACTTTCTGCCCTTCTTTGGGAAAAATAGAGAAAACTAAATTGAAAAAAAATAATGCCGCCTGCATCATCTTCCAAGTATAGTGGCCAGCAGTGGCACGCAAATTCCCATTGCCGTTCAGCCTCGTTAGCGCAGCAGGTAGCGCGTCAGTCTCATAATCTGAAGGTCGTGAGTTCGATCCTCACACGGGGCACTGATCTCTCTGCTTCTTTTGAGTCTTGGGGTCCTTAATCCATGAAAATCACTACTCTTCATCCCTTAAGTTTTCCAAGAAGCCACATGGATGGAAAAGTGAGCGGCAGCTCAAGCTTTCAATGCTCTTTTGCCCTCCTAAATATTCCACCCAGCTGAAATCTTTAACTCTGCATCTAAAACAGACCTTGCAAGATACAATGTCTACTCACCCTGGAAAAACAGAGGCATTTTCCATCTATGTGACATGCTTCCCTTTGTTTCATCACACAGAAAGCAAAAAGCAAAGAGGAATTCAAAAGGGCTTTTACAAAGGTGTGAAAAAAAAGGATAATGTCTGTATGAGAGAATGGTTCATAGAAGATTGGCACATAGAAATTTGCCAATGCGAATGTGCAGAAGAGCAAGAACGGCCAGGAGAATTCATGTGCACATGCGCATGTGCGCATGTGCGTACGCCAAAGCGCACACAATGCGTGACAGATTCTGGTGCCCAGTGGCCTATTTAAAGCAAGCAGCATGAGCCATTAGTTGCTGGATGATCTTCAGCTGCCCCTGTTTCTGATATTATTTGATTTCCTGTTCCCGACTCAGCTTGACCTGTCTTGTCTGCATTCCTGGCTTTGACAACTAGGGAATGATTGGAGGTTACAATGGAAAAACAGCTTTGGAGGTTTCAGCACTAGGAGTGTACATGTCATTAAAAGGTCTTGCGTTTCCCATACCGGGAGTCGAACCCGGGCCGCCTGGGTGAAAACCAGGAATCCTAACCGCTAGACCATATGGGAAAACTTTCTGTCCTTCTTTGGGAAAAATAGAGAAAACTAAATTGAAAAAAAATAATGCCGCCTGCATCATCTTCCAAGTATAGTGGCCAGCAGTGGCACGCAAATTCCCATTGCCGTTCAGCCTCGTTAGCGCAGCAGGTAGCGCGTCAGTCTCATAATCTGAAGGTCGTGAGTTCGATCCTCACACGGGGCACTGATCTCTCTGCTTCTTTTGAGTCTTGGGGTCCTTAATCCATGAAAATCACTACTCTTCATCCCTTAAGTTTTCCAAGAAGCCACATGGATGGAAAAGTGAGCGGCAGCTCAAGCTTTCAATGCTCTTTTGCCCTCCTAAATATTCCACCCAGCTGAAATCTTTAACTCTGCATCTAACAGACCTTGCAAGATACAATGTCTACTCACCCTGGAAAAACAGAGGCATTTTCCATCTATGTGACATGCTTCCCTTTGTTTCATCACACAGAAAGCAAAAAACAAAGAGGAATTCAAAAGGGCTTTTACAAAGGTGTGAAAAAAAGGATAATGTCTGTATGAGAGAATGGTTCATAGAAGATTGGCACATAGAAATTTGCCAATGCGAATGTGCAGAAGAGCAAGAACGGCCAGGAGAATTCATGTGCACATGCGCATGTGCGCATGTGCGTACGCCAAAGCGCACACAATGCGTGACAGATTCTGGTGCCCAGTGGCCTATTTAAAGCAAGCAGCATGAGCCATTAGTTGCTGGATGATCTTCAGCTGCCCCTGTTTCTGATATTATTTGATTTCCTGTTCCCGACTCAGCTTGACCTGTCTTGTCTGCATTCCTGGCTTTGACAACTAGGGAATGATTGGAGGTTACAATGGAAAAACAGCTTTGGAGGTTTCAGCACTAGGAGTGTACATGTCATTAAAAGGTCTTGCGTTTCCCATACCGGGAGTCGAACCCGGGCCGCCTGGGTGAAAACCAGGAATTCTAACCGCTAGACCATATGGGAAAACTTTGGTTTTCATCTTCCAAGTATAGTGGCCAGCAGTGGCACGCAAATTCCCATTGCCGTTCAGCCTCGTTAGCGCAGCAGGTAGCGCGTCAGTCTCATAATCTGAAGGTCGTGAGTTCGATCCTCACACGGGGCACTGATCTCTCTGCTTCTTTTGAGTCTTGGGGTCCTTAATCCATGAAAATCACTACTCTTCATCCCTTAAGTTTTCCAAGAAGCCACATGGATGGAAAAGTGAGCGGCAGCTCAAGCTTTCAATGCTCTTTTGCCCTCCTATATATTCCACCCAGCTGAAATCTTTAACTCTGCATCTAACAGACCTTGCAAGATACAATGTCTACTCACCCTGGAAAAACAGAGGCATTTTCAAAGGTGCGTACGCCAAAGCGCACACAATGCGTGACAGATTCTGGTGCCCAGTGGCCTATTTAAAGCAAGCAGCATGAGCCATTAGTTGCTGGATGATCTTCAGCTGCCCCTGTTTCTGATATTATTTGATTTCCTGTTCCCGACTCAGCTTGACCTGTCTTGTCTGCATTCCTGGCTTTGACAACTAGGGAATGATTGGAGGTTACAATGGAAAAACAGCTTTGGAGGTTTCAGCACTAGGAGTGTACATGTCATTAAAAGGTCTTGCGTTTCCCATACCGGGAGTCGAACCCGGGCCGCCTGGGTGAAAACCAGGAATCCTAACCGCTAGACCATATGGGAAAACTTTCTGCCCTTCTTTGGGAAAAATAGAGAAAACTAAATTGAAAAAAAATAATGCCGCCTGCATCATCTTCCAAGTAAAGTGGCCAGCAGTGGCACGCAAATTCCCATTGCCGTTCAGCCTCGTTAGCGCAGCAGGTAGCGCGTCAGTCTCATAATCTGAAGGTTGTGAGTTCGATCCTCACACGGGGCACTGATCTCTCTGCTTCTTTTGAGTCTTGGGGTCCTTAATCCATGAAAATCACTACTCTTCATCCCTTAAGTTTTCCAAGAAGCCACATGGATGGAAAAGTGAGCGGCAGCTCAAGCTTTCAATGCTCTTTTGCCCTCCTAAATATTCCACCCAGCTGAAATCTTTAACTCTGCATCTAACAGACCTTGCAAGATACAATGTCTACTCACCCTGGAAAAACAGAGGCATTTTCCATCTATGTGACATGCTTCCCTTTGTTTCATCACACAGAAAGCAAAAAGCAAAGAGGAATTCAAAAGGGCTTTTACAAAGGTGTGAAAAAAAAGGATAATGTCTGTATGAGAGAATGGTTCGTAGAAGATTGGCACATAGAAATTTGCCAATGCGAATGTGCAGAAGAGCAAGAACGGCCAGGAGAATTCATGTGCACATGCGCATGTGCGCATGTGCGTACGCCAAAGCGCACACAATGCGTGACAGATTCTGGTGCCCAGTGGCCTATTTAAAGCAAGCAGCATGAGCCATTAGTTGCTGGATGATCTTCAGCTGCCCCTGTTTCTGATATTATTTGATTTCCTGTTCCCGACTCAGCTTGACCTGTCTTGTCTGCATTCCTGGCTTTGACAACTAGGGAATGATTGGAGGTTACAATGGAAAAACAGCTTTGGAGGTTTCAGCACTAGGAGTGTACATGTCATTAAAAGGTCTTGCGTTTCCCATACCGGGAGTCGAACCCGGGCCGCCTGGGTGAAAACCAGGAACCCTAACCGCTAGACCATATGGGAAAACTTTCTGCCCTTCTTTGGGAAAAATAGAGAAAACTAAATTGAAAAAAAATAATGCCGCCTGCATCATCTTCCAAGTATAGTGGCCAGCAGTGGCACGCAAATTCCCATTGCCGTTCAGCCTCGTTAGCGCAGCAGGTAGCGCGTCAGTCTCATAATCTGAAGGTCGTGAGTTCGATCCTCACACGGGGCACTGATCTCTCTGCTTCTTTTGAGTCTTGGGGTCCTTAATCCATGAAAATCACTACTCTTCATCCCTTAAGTTTTCCAAGAAGCCACATGGATGGAAAAGTGAGCGGCAGCTCAAGCTTTCAATGCTCTTTTGCCCTCCTAAATATTCCACCCAGCTGAAATCTTTAACTCTGCATCTAACAGACCTTGCAAGATACAATGTCTACTCACCCTGGAAAAACAGAGGCATTTTCCATCTATGTGACATGCTTCCCTTTGTTTCATCACACAGAAAGCAAAAAGCAAAGAGGAATTCAAAAGGGCTTTTACAAAGGTGTGAAAAAAAAGGATAATGTCTGTATGAGAGAATGGTTCGTAGAAGATTGGCACATAGAAATTTGCCAATGCGAATGTGCAGAAGAGCAAGAACGGCCAGGAGAATTCATGTGCACATGCGCATGTGTGCATGTGCGTACGCCAAAGCGCACACAATGCGTGACAGATTCTGGTGCCCAGTGGCCTATTTAAAGCAAGCAGCATGAGCCATTAGTTGCTGGATGATCTTCAGCTGCCCCTGTTTCTGATATTATTTGATTTCCTGTTCCCGACTCAGCTTGACCTGTCTTGTCTGCATTCCTGGCTTTGACAACTAGGGAATGATTGGAGGTTACAATGGAAAAACAGCTTTGGAGGTTTCAGCACTAGGAGTGTACATGTCATTAAAAGGTCTTGCGTTTCCCATACTGGGAGTCGAACCCGGGCCGCCTGGGTGAAAACCAGGAATCCTAACCGCTAGACCATATGGGAAAACTTTCTGCCCTTCTTTGGGAAAAATAGAGAAAACTAAATTGAAAAAAAATAATGCCGCCTGCATCATCTTCCAAGTATAGTGGCCAGCAGTGGCACGCAAATTCCCATTGCCGTTCAGCCTCGTTAGCGCAGCAGGTAGCGCGTCAGTCTCATAATCTGAAGGTCGTGAGTTCGATCCTCACACGGGGCACTGATCTCTCTGCTTCTTTTGAGTCTTGGGGTCCTTAATCCATGAAAATCACTACTCTTCATCCCTTAAGTTTTCCAAGAAGCCACATGGATGGAAAAGTGAGCGGCAGCTCAAGCTTTCAATGCTCTTTTGCCCTCCTAAAAATTCCACCCAGCTGAAATCTTTAACTCTGCATCTAACAGACCTTGCAAGATACAATGTCTACTCACCCTGGAAAAACAGAGGCATTTTCCATCTATGTGACATGCTTCCCTTTGTTTCATCACACAGAAAGCAAAAAGCAAAGAGGAATTCAAAAGGGCTTTTACAAAGGTGTGAAAAAAAAGGATAATGTCTGTATGAGAGAATGGTTCGTAGAAGATTGGCACATAGAAATTTGACAATGCGAATGTGCAGAAGAGCAAGAACGGCCAGGAGAATTCATGTGCGCATGTGCGTACGCCAAAGCGCACACAATGCGTGACAGATTCTGGTGCCCAGTGGCCTATTTAAAGCAAGCAGCATGAGCCATTAGTTGCTGGATGATCTTCAGCTGCCCCTGTTTCTGATATTATTTGATTTCCTGTTCCCGACTCAGCTTGACCTGTCTTGTCTGCATTCCTGGCTTTGACAACTAGGGAATGATTGGAGGTTACAATGGAAAAACAGCTTTGGAGGTTTCAGCACTAGGAGTGTACATGTCATTAAAAGGTCTTGCGTTTCCCATACCGGGAGTCGAACCCGGGCCGCCTGGGTGAAAACCAGGAATCCTAACCGCTAGACCATATGGGAAAACTTTCTGCCGTTCTTTGGGAAAAATAGAGAAAACTAAATTGAAAAAAAATAATGCCGCCTGCATCATCTTCCAAGTATAGTGGCCAGCAGTGGCACGCAAATTCCCATTGCCGTTCAGCCTCGTTAGCGCAGCAGGTAGCGCGTCAGTCTCATAATCTGAAGGTCGTGAGTTCGATCCTCACACGGGGCACTGATCTCTCTGCTTCTTTTGAGTCTTGGGGTCCTTAATCCATGAAAATCACTACTCTTCATCCCTTAAGTTTTCCAAGAAGCCACATGGATGGAAAAGTGAGCGGCAGCTCAAGCTTTCAATGCTCTTTTGCCCTCCTAAATATTCCACCCAGCTGAAATCTTTAACTCTGCATCTAACAGACCTTGCAAGATACAATGTCTACTCACCCTGGAAAAACAGAGGCATTTTCCATCTATGTGACATGCTTCCCTTTGTTTCATCACACAGAAAGCAAAAAACAAAGAGGAATTCAAAAGGGCTTTTACAAAGGTGTGAAAAAAAGGATAATGTCTGTATGAGAGAATGGTTCATAGAAGATTGGCACATAGAAATTTGCCAATGCGAATGTGCAGAAGAGCAAGAACGGCCAGGAGAATTCATGTGCACATGCGCATGTGCGCATGTGCGTACGCCAAAGCGCACACAATGCGTGACAGATTCTGGTGCCCAGTGGCCTATTTAAAGCAAGCAGCATGAGCCATTAGTTGCTGGATGATCTTCAGCTGCCCCTGTTTCTGATATTATTTGATTTCCTGTTCCCGACTCAGCTTGACCTGTCTTGTCTGCATTCCTGGCTTTGACAACTAGGGAATGATTGGAGGTTACAATGGAAAAACAGCTTTGGAGGTTTCAGCACTAGGAGTGTACATGTCATTAAAAGGTCTTGCGTTTCCCATACCGGGAGTCGAACCCGGGCCGCCTGGGTGAAAACCAGGAATTCTAACCGCTAGACCATATGGGAAAACTTTGGTTTTCATCTTCCAAGTATAGTGGCCAGCAGTGGCACGCAAATTCCCATTGCCGTTCAGCCTCGTTAGCGCAGCAGGTAGCGCGTCAGTCTCATAATCTGAAGGTCGTGAGTTCGATCCTCACACGGGGCACTGATCTCTCTGCTTCTTTTGAGTCTTGGGGTCCTTAATCCATGAAAATCACTACTCTTCAACTAAATTGAAAAAAAATAATGCCGCCTGCATCATCTTCCAAGTATAGTGGCCAGCAGTGGCACGCAAATTCCCATTGCCGTTCAGCCTCGTTAGCGCAGCAGGTAGCGCGTCAGTCTCATAATCTGAAGGTCGTGAGTTCGATCCTCACACGGGGCACTGATCTCTCTGCTTCTTTTGAGTCTTGGGGTCCTTAATCCATGAAAATCACTACTCTTCATCCCTTAAGTTTTCCAAGAAGCCACATGGATGGAAAAGTGAGCGGCAGCTCAAGCTTTCAATGCTCTTTTGCCCTCCTAAATATTCCACCCAGCTGAAATCTTTAACTCTGCATCTAACAGACCTTGCAAGATACAATGTCTACTCACCCTGGAAAAACAGAGGCATTTTCCATCTATGTGACATGCTTCCCTTTGTTTCATCACACAGAAAGCAAAAAGCAAAGAGGAATTCAAAAGGGCTTTTACAAAGGTGTGAAAAAAAAGGATAATGTCTGTATGAGAGAATGGTTCGTAGAAGATTGGCACATAGAAATTTGCCAATGCGAATGTGCAGAAGAGCAAGAACGGCCAGGAGAATTCATGTGCACATGCGCATGTGTGCATGTGCGTACGCCAAAGCGCACACAATGCGTGACAGATTCTGGTGCCCAGTGGCCTATTTAAAGCAAGCAGCATGAGCCATTAGTTGCTGGATGATCTTCAGCTGCCCCTGTTTCTGATATTATTTGATTTCCTGTTCCCGACTCAGCTTGACCTGTCTTGTCTGCATTCCTGGCTTTGACAACTAGGGAATGATTGGAGGTTACAATGGAAAAACAGCTTTGGAGGTTTCAGCACTAGGAGTGTACATGTCATTAAAAGGTCTTGCGTTTCCCATACTGGGAGTCGAACCCGGGCCGCCTGGGTGAAAACCAGGAATCCTAACCGCTAGACCATATGGGAAAACTTTCTGCCCTTCTTTGGGAAAAATAGAGAAAACTAAATTGAAAAAAAATAATGCCGCCTGCATCATCTTCCAAGTATAGTGGCCAGCAGTGGCACGCAAATTCCCATTGCCGTTCAGCCTCGTTAGCGCAGCAGGTAGCGCGTCAGTCTCATAATCTGAAGGTCGTGAGTTCGATCCTCACACGGGGCACTGATCTCTCTGCTTCTTTTGAGTCTTGGGGTCCTTAATCCATGAAAATCACTACTCTTCATCCCTTAAGTTTTCCAAGAAGCCACATGGATGGAAAAGTGAGCGGCAGCTCAAGCTTTCAATGCTCTTTTGCCCTCCTAAAAATTCCACCCAGCTGAAATCTTTAACTCTGCATCTAACAGACCTTGCAAGATACAATGTCTACTCACCCTGGAAAAACAGAGGCATTTTCCATCTATGTGACATGCTTCCCTTTGTTTCATCACACAGAAAGCAAAAAGCAAAGAGGAATTCAAAAGGGCTTTTACAAAGGTGTGAAAAAAAAGGATAATGTCTGTATGAGAGAATGGTTCGTAGAAGATTGGCACATAGAAATTTGACAATGCGAATGTGCAGAAGAGCAAGAACGGCCAGGAGAATTCATGTGCGCATGTGCGTACGCCAAAGCGCACACAATGCGTGACAGATTCTGGTGCCCAGTGGCCTATTTAAAGCAAGCAGCATGAGCCATTAGTTGCTGGATGATCTTCAGCTGCCCCTGTTTCTGATATTATTTGATTTCCTGTTCCCGACTCAGCTTGACCTGTCTTGTCTGCATTCCTGGCTTTGACAACTAGGGAATGATTGGAGGTTACAATGGAAAAACAGCTTTGGAGGTTTCAGCACTAGGAGTGTACATGTCATTAAAAGGTCTTGCGTTTCCCATACCGGGAGTCGAACCCGGGCCGCCTGGGTGAAAACCAGGAATCCTAACCGCTAGACCATATGGGAAAACTTTCTGCCCTTCTTTGGGAAAAATAGAGAAAACTAAATTGAAAAAAAATAATGCCGCCTGCATCATCTTCCAAGTATAGTGGCCAGCAGTGGCACGCAAATTCCCATTGCCGTTCAGCCTCGTTAGCGCAGCAGGTAGCGCGTCAGTCTCATAATCTGAAGGTCGTGAGTTCGATCCTCACACGGGGCACTGATCTCTCTGCTTCTTTTGAGTCTTGGGGTCCTTAATCCATGAAAATCACTACTCTTCATCCCTTAAGTTTTCCAAGAAGCCACATGGATGGAAAAGTGAGCGGCAGCTCAAGCTTTCAATGCTCTTTTGCCCTCCTAAATATTCCACCCAGCTGAAATCTTTAACTCTGCATCTAACAGACCTTGCAAGATACAATGTCTACTCACCCTGGAAAAACAGAGGCATTTTCCATCTATGTGACATGCTTCCCTTTGTTTCATCACACAGAAAGCAAAAAGCAAAGAGGAATTCAAAAGGGCTTTTACAAAGGTGTGAAAAAAAAGGATAATGTCTGTATGAGAGAATGGTTCGTAGAAGATTGGCACATAGAAATTTGCCAATGCGAATGTGCAGAAGAGCAAGAACGGCCAGGAGAATTCATGTGCACATGCGCATGTGCGCACGCCAAAGCGCACACAATGCGTGACAGATTCTGGTGCCCAGTGGCCTATTTAAAGCAAGCAGCATGAGCCATTAGTTGCTGGATGATCTTCAGCTGCCCCTGTTTCTGATATTATTTGATTTCCTGTTCCCGACTCAGCTTGACCTGTCTTGTCTGCATTCCTGGCTTTGACAACTAGGGAATGATTGGAGGTTACAATGGAAAAACAGCTTTGGAGGTTTCAGCACTAGGAGTGTACATGTCATTAAAAGGTCTTGCGTTTCCCATACCGGGAGTCGAACCCGGGCTGCCTGGGTGAAAACCAGGAATCCTAACCGCTAGACCATATGGGAAAACTTTCTGCCCTTCTTTGGGAAAAATAGAGAAAACTAAATTGAAAAAAAATAATGCCGCCTGCATCATCTTCCAAGTATAGTGGCCAGCAGTGGCACGCAAATTCCCATTGCCGTTCAGCCTCGTTAGCGCAGCAGGTAGCGCGTCAGTCTCATAATCTGAAGGTCGTGAGTTCGATCCTCACACGGGGCACTGATCTCTCTGCTTCTTTTGAGTCTTGGGGTCCTTAATCCATGAAAATCACTACTCTTCATCCCTTAAGTTTTCCAAGAAGCCACATGGATGGAAAAGTGAGCGGCAGCTCAAGCTTTCAATGCTCTTTTGCCCTCCTAAATATTCCACCCAGCTGAAATCTTTAACTCTGCATCTAACAGACCTTGCAAGATACAATGTCTACTCACCCTGGAAAAACAGAGGCATTTTCCATCTATGTGACATGCTTCCCTTTGTTTCATCACACAGAAAGCAAAAAGCAAAGAGGAATTCAAAAGGGCTTTTACAAAGGTGTGAAAAAAAAGGATAATGTCTGTATGAGAGAATGGTTCGTAGAAGATTGGCACATAGAAATTTGCCAATGCGAATGTGCAGAAGAGCAAGAACGGCCAGGAGAATTCATGTGCACATGCGCATGTGCGCATGTGCGTACGCCAAAGCGCACACAATGCGTGACAGATTCTGGTGCCCAGTGGCCTATTTAAAGCAAGCAGCATGAGCCATTAGTTGCTGGATGATCTTCAGCTGCCCCTGTTTCTGATATTATTTGATTTCCTGTTCCCGACTCAGCTTGACCTGTCTTGTCTGCATTCCTGGCTTTGACAACTAGGGAATGATTGGAGGTTACAATGGAAAAACAGCTTTGGAGGTTTCAGCACTAGGAGTGTACATGTCATTAAAAGGTCTTGCGTTTCCCATACCGGGAGTCGAACCCGGGCCGCCTGGGTGAAAACCAGGAATCCTAACCGCTAGACCATATGGGAAAACTTTCTGCCCTTCTTTGGGAAAAATAGAGAAAACTAAATTGAAAAAAAATAATGCCGCCTGCATCATCTTCCAAGTATAGTGGCCAGCAGTGGCACGCAAATTCCCATTGCCTCGTTAGCGCAGCAGGTAGCGCGTCAGTCTCATAATCTGAAGGTCGTGAGTTCGATCCTCACACGGGGCACTGATCTCTCTGCTTCTTTTGAGTCTTGGGGTCCTTAATCCATGAAAATCACTACTCTTCATCCCTTAAGTTTTCCAAGAAGCCACATGGATGGAAAAGTGAGCGGCAGCTCAAGCTTTCAATGCTCTTTTGCCCTCCTAAATATTCCACCCAGCTGAAATCTTTAACTCTGCATCTAACAGACCTTGCAAGATACAATGTCTACTCACCCTGGAAAAACAGAGGCATTTTCCATCTATGTGACATGCTTCCCTTTGTTTCATCACACAGAAAGCAAAAAGCAAAGAGGAATTCAAAAGGGCTTTTACAAAGGTGTGAAAAAAAAGGATAATGTCTGTATGAGAGAATGGTTCGTAGAAGATTGGCACATAGAAATTTGCCAATGCGAATGTGCAGAAGAGCAAGAACGGCCAGGAGAATTCATGTGCACATGCGCATGTGCGCATGTGCGTACGCCAAAGCGCACACAATGCGTGACAGATTCTGGTGCCCAGTGGCCTATTTAAAGCAAGCAGCATGAGCCATTAGTTGCTGGATGATCTTCAGCTGCCCCTGTTTCTGATATTATTTGATTTCCTGTTCCCGACTCAGCTTGACCTGTCTTGTCTGCATTCCTGGCTTTGACAACTAGGGAATGATTGGAGGTTACAATGGAAAAACAGCTTTGGAGGTTTCAGCACTAGGAGTGTACATGTCATTAAAAGGTCTTGTGTTTCCCATACCGGGAGTCGAACCCGGGCCGCCTGGGTGAAAACCAGGAATCCTAACCGCTAGACCATATGGGAAAACTTTCTGCCCTTCTTTGGGAAAAATAGAGAAAACTAAATTGAAAAAAAATAATGCCGCCTGCATCATCTTCCAAGTATAGTGGCCAGCAGTGGCACGCAAATTCCCATTGCCGTTCAGCCTCGTTAGCGCAGCAGGTAGCGCGTCAGTCTCATAATCTGAAGGTCGTGAGTTCGATCCTCACACGGGGCACTGATCTCTCTGCTTCTTTTGAGTCTTGGGGTCCTTAATCCATGAAAATCACTACTCTTCATCCCTTAAGTTTTCCAAGAAGCCACATGGATGGAAAAGTGAGCGGCAGCTCAAGCTTTCAATGCTCTTTTGCCCTCCTAAATATTCCACCCAGCTGAAATCTTTAACTCTGCATCTAACAGACCTTGCAAGATACAATGTCTACTCACCCTGGAAAAACAGAGGCATTTTCCATCTATGTGACATGCTTCCCTTTGTTTCATCACACAGAAAGCAAAAAGCAAAGAGGAATTCAAAAGGGCTTTTACAAAGGTGTGAAAAAAAAGGATAATGTCTGTATGAGAGAATGGTTCGTAGAAGATTGGCACATAGAAATTTGCCAATGCGAATGTGCAGAAGAGCAAGAACGGCCAGGAGAATTCATGTGCACATGCGCATGTGTGCATGTGCGTACGCCAAAGCGCACACAATGCGTGACAGATTCTGGTGCCCAGTGGCCTATTTAAAGCAAGCAGCATGAGCCATTAGTTGCTGGATGATCTTCAGCTGCCCCTGTTTCTGATATTATTTGATTTCCTGTTCCCGACTCAGCTTGACCTGTCTTGTCTGCATTCCTGGCTTTGACAACTAGGGAATGATTGGAGGTTACAATGGAAAAACAGCTTTGGAGGTTTCAGCACTAGGAGTGTACATGTCATTAAAAGGTCTTGCGTTTCCCATACTGGGAGTCGAACCCGGGCCGCCTGGGTGAAAACCAGGAATCCTAACCGCTAGACCATATGGGAAAACTTTCTGCCCTTCTTTGGGAAAAATAGAGAAAACTAAATTGAAAAAAAATAATGCCGCCTGCATCATCTTCCAAGTATAGTGGCCAGCAGTGGCACGCAAATTCCCATTGCCGTTCAGCCTCGTTAGCGCAGCAGGTAGCGCGTCAGTCTCATAATCTGAAGGTCGTGAGTTCGATCCTCACACGGGGCACTGATCTCTCTGCTTCTTTTGAGTCTTGGGGTCCTTAATCCATGAAAATCACTACTCTTCATCCCTTAAGTTTTCCAAGAAGCCACATGGATGGAAAAGTGAGCGGCAGCTCAAGCTTTCAATGCTCTTTTGCCCTCCTAAAAATTCCACCCAGCTGAAATCTTTAACTCTGCATCTAACAGACCTTGCAAGATACAATGTCTACTCACCCTGGAAAAACAGAGGCATTTTCCATCTATGTGACATGCTTCCCTTTGTTTCATCACACAGAAAGCAAAAAGCAAAGAGGAATTCAAAAGGGCTTTTACAAAGGTGTGAAAAAAAAGGATAATGTCTGTATGAGAGAATGGTTCGTAGAAGATTGGCACATAGAAATTTGACAATGCGAATGTGCAGAAGAGCAAGAACGGCCAGGAGAATTCATGTGCGCATGTGCGTACGCCAAAGCGCACACAATGCGTGACAGATTCTGGTGCCCAGTGGCCTATTTAAAGCAAGCAGCATGAGCCATTAGTTGCTGGATGATCTTCAGCTGCCCCTGTTTCTGATATTATTTGATTTCCTGTTCCCGACTCAGCTTGACCTGTCTTGTCTGCATTCCTGGCTTTGACAACTAGGGAATGATTGGAGGTTACAATGGAAAAACAGCTTTGGAGGTTTCAGCACTAGGAGTGTACATGTCATTAAAAGGTCTTGCGTTTCCCATACCGGGAGTCGAACCCGGGCCGCCTGGGTGAAAACCAGGAATCCTAACCGCTAGACCATATGGGAAAACTTTCTGCCCTTCTTTGGGAAAAATAGAGAAAACTAAATTGAAAAAAAATAATGCCGCCTGCATCATCTTCCAAGTATAGTGGCCAGCAGTGGCACGCAAATTCCCATTGCCGTTCAGCCTCGTTAGCGCAGCAGGTAGCGCGTCAGTCTCATAATCTGAAGGTCGTGAGTTCGATCCTCACACGGGGCACTGATCTCTCTGCTTCTTTTGAGTCTTGGGGTCCTTAATCCATGAAAATCACTACTCTTCATCCCTTAAGTTTTCCAAGAAGCCACATGGATGGAAAAGTGAGCGGCAGCTCAAGCTTTCAATGCTCTTTTGCCCTCCTAAATATTCCACCCAGCTGAAATCTTTAACTCTGCATCTAACAGACCTTGCAAGATACAATGTCTACTCACCCTGGAAAAACAGAGGCATTTTCCATCTATGTGACATGCTTCCCTTTGTTTCATCACACAGAAAGCAAAAAGCAAAGAGGAATTCAAAAGGGCTTTTACAAAGGTGTGAAAAAAAGGATAATGTCTGTATGAGAGAATGGTTCGTAGAAGATTGGCACATAGAAATTTGCCAATGCGAATGTGCAGAAGAGCAAGAACGGCCAGGAGAATTCATGTGCACATGCGCATGTGCGCACGCCAAAGCGCACACAATGCGTGACAGATTCTGGTGCCCAGTGGCCTATTTAAAGCAAGCAGCATGAGCCATTAGTTGCTGGATGATCTTCAGCTGCCCCTGTTTCTGATATTATTTGATTTCCTGTTCCCGACTCAGCTTGACCTGTCTTGTCTGCATTCCTGGCTTTGACAACTAGGGAATGATTGGAGGTTACAATGGAAAAACAGCTTTGGAGGTTTCAGCACTAGGAGTGTACATGTCATTAAAAGGTCTTGCGTTTCCCATACCGGGAGTCGAACCCGGGCCGCCTGGGTGAAAACCAGGAATCCTAACCGCTAGACCATATGGGAAAACTTTCTGCCCTTCTTTGGGAAAAATAGAGAAAACTAAATTGAAAAAAAATAATGCCGCCTGCATCATCTTCCAAGTATAGTGGCCAGCAGTGGCACGCAAATTCCCATTGCCGTTCAGCCTCGTTAGCGCAGCAGGTAGCGCGTCAGTCTCATAATCTGAAG
Organism: Aquarana catesbeiana; assembly: GCF_042186555.1. NCBI lineage: Eukaryota > Metazoa > Chordata > Amphibia > Anura > Ranidae > Aquarana > Aquarana catesbeiana. The sequence goes on from NC_133326.1 coordinate 678,325,141, forward strand.
GTCGTGAGTTCGATCCTCACACGGGGCACTGATCTCTCTGCTTCTTTTGAGTCTTGGGGTCCTTAATCCATGAAAATCACTACTCTTCATCCCTTAAGTTTTCCAAGAAGCCACATGGATGGAAAAGTGAGCGGCAGCTCAAGCTTTCAATGCTCTTTTGCCCTCCTAAATATTCCACCCAGCTGAAATCTTTAACTCTGCATCTAACAGACCTTGCAAGATACAATGTCTACTCACCCTGGAAAAACAGAGGCATTTTCCATCTATGTGACATGCTTCCCTTTGTTTCATCACACAGAAAGCAAAAAGCAAAGAGGAATTCAAAAGGGCTTTTACAAAGGTGTGAAAAAAAAGGATAATGTCTGTATGAGAGAATGGTTCGTAGAAGATTGGCACATAGAAATTTGCCAATGCGAATGTGCAGAAGAGCAAGAACGGCCAGGAGAATTCATGTGCACATGCGCATGTGCGCATGTGCGTACGCCAAAGCGCACACAATGCGTGACAGATTCTGGTGCCCAGTGGCCTATTTAAAGCAAGCAGCATGAGCCATTAGTTGCTGGATGATCTTCAGCTGCCCCTGTTTCTGATATTATTTGATTTCCTGTTCCCGACTCAGCTTGACCTGTCTTGTCTGCATTCCTGGCTTTGACAACTAGGGAATGATTGGAGGTTACAATGGAAAAACAGCTTTGGAGGTTTCAGCACTAGGAGTGTACATGTCATTAAAAGGTCTTGCGTTTCCCATACCGGGAGTCGAACCCGGGCCGCCTGGGTGAAAACCAGGAATCCTAACCGCTAGACCATATGGGAAAACTTTCTGCCCTTCTTTGGGAAAAATAGAGAAAACTAAATTGAAAAAAAATAATGCCGCCTGCATCATCTTCCAAGTATAGTGGCCAGCAGTGGCACGCAAATTCCCATCGCCGTTCAGCCTCGTTAGCGCAGCAGGTAGCGCGTCAGTCTCATAATCTGAAGGTCGTGAGTTCGATCCTCACACGGGGCACTGATCTCTCTGCTTCTTTTGAGTCTTGGGGTCCTTAATCCATGAAAATCACTACTCTTCATCCCTTAAGTTTTCCAAGAAGCCACATGGATGGAAAAGTGAGCGGCAGCTCAAGCTTTCAATGCTCTTTTGCCCTCCTAAATATTCCACCCAGCTGAAATCTTTAACTCTGCATCTAACAGACCTTGCAAGATACAATGTCTACTCACCCTGGAAAAACAGAGGCATTTTCCATCTATGTGACATGCTTCCCTTTGTTTCATCACACAGAAAGCAAAAAGCAAAGAGGAATTCAAAAGGGCTTTTACAAAGGTGTGAAAAAAAAGGATAATGTCTGTATGAGAGAATGGTTCGTAGAAGATTGGCACATAGAAATTTGCCAATGCGAATGTGCAGAAGAGCAAGAACGGCCAGGAGAATTCATGTGCACATGCGCATGTGCGCATGTGCGTACGCCAAAGCGCACACAATGCGTGACAGATTCTGGTGCCCAGTGGCCTATTTAAAGCAAGCAGCATGAGCCATTAGTTGCTGGATGATCTTCAGCTGCCCCTGTTTCTGATATTATTTGATTTCCTGTTCCCGACTCAGCTTGACCTGTCTTGTCTGCATTCCTGGCTTTGACAACTAGGGAATGATTGGAGGTTACAATGGAAAAACAGCTTTGGAGGTTTCAGCACTAGGAGTGTACATGTCATTAAAAGGTCTTGTGTTTCCCATACCGGGAGTCGAACCCAGGCCGCCTGGGTGAAAACCAGGAATCCTAACCGCTAGACCATATGGGAAAACTTTCTGCCCTTCTTTGGGAAAAATAGAGAAAACTAAATTGAAAAAAAATAATGCCGCCTGCATCATCTTCCAAGTATAGTGGCCAGCAGTGGCACGCAAATTCCCATTGCCGTTCAGCCTCGTTAGCGCAGCAGGTAGCGCGTCAGTCTCATAATCTGAAGGTCGTGAGTTCGATCCTCACACGGGGCACTGATCTCTCTGCTTCTTTTGAGTCTTGGGGTCCTTAATCCATGAAAATCACAACTCTTCATCCCTTAAGTTTTCCAAGAAGCCACATGGATGGAAAAGTGAGCGGCAGCTCAAGCTTTCAATGCTCTTTTGCCCTCCTAAATATTCCACCCAGCTGAAATCTTTAACTCTGCATCTAACAGACCTTGCAAGATACAATGTCTACTCACCCTGGAAAAACAGAGGCATTTTCCATCTATGTGACATGCTTCCCTTTGTTTCATCACACAGAAAGCAAAAAGCAAAGAGGAATTCAAAAGGGCTTTTACAAAGGTGTGAAAAAAAAGGATAATGTCTGTATGAGAGAATGGTTCGTAGAAGATTGGCACATAGAAATTTGCCAATGCGAATGTGCAGAAGAGCAAGAACGGCCAGGAGAATTCATGTGCACATGCGCATGTGCGCATGTGCGTACGCCAAAGCGCACACAATGCGTGACAGATTCTGGTGCCCAGTGGCCTATTTAAAGCAAGCAGCATGAGCCATTAGTTGCTGGATGATCTTCAGCTGCCCCTGTTTCTGATATTATTTGATTTCCTGTTCCCGACTCAGCTTGACCTGTCTTGTCTGCATTCCTGGCTTTGACAACTAGGGAATGATTGGAGGTTACAATGGAAAAACAGCTTTGGAGGTTTCAGCACTAGGAGTGTACATGTCATTAAAAGGTCTTGCGTTTCCCATACCGGGAGTCGAACCCGGGCCGCCTGGGTGAAAACCAGGAATCCTAACCGCTAGACCATATGGGAAAACTTTCTGCCCTTCTTTGGGAAAAATAGAGAAAACTAAATTGAAAAAAAATAATGCCGCCTGCATCATCTTCCAAGTATAGTGGCCAGCAGTGGCACGCAAATTCCCATTGCCGTTCAGCCTCGTTAGCGCAGCAGGTAGCGCGTCAGTCTCATAATCTGAAGGTCGTGAGTTCGATCCTCACACGGGGCACTGATCTCTCTGCTTCTTTTGAGTCTTGGGGTCCTTAATCCATGAAAATCACTACTCTTCATCCCTTAAGTTTTCCAAGAAGCCACATGGATGGAAAAGTGAGCGGCAGCTCAAGCTTTCAATGCTCTTTTGCCCTCCTAAATATTCCACCCAGCTGAAATCTTTAACTCTGCATCTAACAGACCTTGCAAGATACAATGTCTACTCACCCTGGAAAAACAGAGGCATTTTCCATCTATGTGACATGCTTCCCTTTGTTTCATCACACAGAAAGCAAAAAGCAAAGAGGAATTCAAAAGGGCTTTTACAAAGGTGTGAAAAAAAAGGATAATGTCTGTATGAGAGAATGGTTCGTAGAAGATTGGCACATAGAAATTTGCCAATGCGAATGTGCAGAAGAGCAAGAACGGCCAGGAGAATTCATGTGCACATGCGCATGTGCGTACGCCAAAGCGCACACAATGCGTGACAGATTCTGGTGCCCAGTGGCCTATTTAAAGCAAGCAGCATGAGCCATTAGTTGCTGGATGATCTTCAGCTGCCCCTGTTTCTGATATTATTTGATTTCCTGTTCCCGACTCAGCTTGACCTGTCTTGTCTGCATTCCTGGCTTTGACAACTAGGGAATGATTGGAGGTTACAATGGAAAAACAGCTTTGGAGGTTTCAGCACTAGGAGTGTACATGTCATTAAAAGGTCTTGCGTTTCCCATACCGGGAGTCGAACCCGGGCCGCCTGGGTGAAAACCAGGAATCCTAACCGCTAGACCATATGGGAAAACTTTCTGCCCTTCTTTGGGAAAAATAGAGAAAACTAAATTGAAAAAAAATAATGCCGCCTGCATCATCTTCCAAGTATAGTGGGCAGCAGTGGCACGCAAATTCCCATTGCCGTTCAGCCTCGTTAGCGCAGCAGGTAGCGCGTCAGTCTCATAATCTGAAGGTCGTGAGTTCGATCCTCACACGGGGCACTGATTTCTCTGCTTCTTTTGAGTCTTGGGGTCCTTAATCCATGAAAATCACTACTCTTCATCCCTTAAGTTTTCCAAGAAGCCACATGGATGGAAAAGTGAGCGGCAGCTCAAGCTTTCAATGCTCTTTTGCCCTCCTAAAAATTCCACCCAGCTGAAATCTTTAACTCTGCATCTAACAGACCTTGCAAGATACAATGTCTACTCACCCTGGAAAAACAGAGGCATTTTCCATCTATGTGACATGCTTCCCTTTGTTTCATCACACAGAAAGCAAAAAGCAAAGAGGAATTCAAAAGGGCTTTTACAAAGGTGTGAAAAAAAAGGATAATGTCTGTATGAGAGAATGGTTCGTAGAAGATTGGCACATAGAAATTTGACAATGCGAATGTGCAGAAGAGCAAGAACGGCCAGGAGAATTCATGTGCGCATGTGCGTACGCCAAAGCGCACACAATGCGTGACAGATTCTGGTGCCCAGTGGCCTATTTAAAGCAAGCAGCATGAGCCATTAGTTGCTGGATGATCTTCAGCTGCCCCTGTTTCTGATATTATTTGATTTCCTGTTCCCGACTCAGCTTGACCTGTCTTGTCTGCATTCCTGGCTTTGACAACTAGGGAATGATTGGAGGTTACAATGGAAAAACAGCTTTGGAGGTTTCAGCACTAGGAGTGTACATGTCATTAAAAGGTCTTGCGTTTCCCATACCGGGAGTCGAACCCGGGCCGCCTGGGTGAAAACCAGGAATCCTAACCGCTAGACCATATGGGAAAACTTTCTGCCCTTCTTTGGGAAAAATAGAGAAAACTAAATTGAAAAAAAATAATGCCGCCTGCATCATCTTCCAAGTATAGTGGCCAGCAGTGGCACGCAAATTCCCATTGCCGTTCAGCCTCGTTAGCGCAGCAGGTAGCGCGTCAGTCTCATAATCTGAAGGTCGTGAGTTCGATCCTCACACGGGGCACTGATCTCTCTGCTTCTTTTGAGTCTTGGGGTCCTTAATCCATGAAAATCACTACTCTTCATCCCTTAAGTTTTCCAAGAAGCCACATGGATGGAAAAGTGAGCGGCAGCTCAAGCTTTCAATGCTCTTTTGCCCTCCTAAATATTCCACCCAGCTGAAATCTTTAACTCTGCATCTAACAGACCTTGCAAGATACAATGTCTACTCACCCTGGAAAAACAGAGGCATTTTCCATCTATGTGACATGCTTCCCTTTGTTTCATCACACAGAAAGCAAAAAGCAAAGAGGAATTCAAAAGGGCTTTTACAAAGGTGTGAAAAAAAAGGATAATGTCTGTATGAGAGAATGGTTCGTAGAAGATTGGCACATAGAAATTTGCCAATGCGAATGTGCAGAAGAGCAAGAACGGCCAGGAGAATTCATGTGCACATGCGCATGTGCGTACGCCAAAGCGCACACAATGCGTGACAGATTCTGGTGCCCAGTGGCCTATTTAAAGCAAGCAGCATGAGCCATTAGTTGCTGGATGATCTTCAGCTGCCCCTGTTTCTGATATTATTTGATTTCCTGTTCCCGACTCAGCTTGACCTGTCTTGTCTGCATTCCTGGCTTTGACAACTAGGGAATGATTGGAGGTTACAATGGAAAAACAGCTTTGGAGGTTTCAGCACTAGGAGTGTACATGTCATTAAAAGGTCTTGCGTTTCCCATACCGGGAGTCGAACCCGGGCCGCCTGGGTGAAAACCAGGAATCCTAACCGCTAGACCATATGGGAAAACTTTCTGCCCTTCTTTGGGAAAAATAGAGAAAACTAAATTGAAAAAAAATAATGCCGCCTGCATCATCTTCCAAGTATAGTGGCCAGCAGTGGCACGCAAATTCCCATTGCCGTTCAGCCTCGTTAGCGCAGCAGGTAGCGCGTCAGTCTCATAATCTGAAGGTCGTGAGTTCGATCCTCACACGGGGCACTGATCTCTCTGCTTCTTTTGAGTCTTGGGGTCCTTAATCCATGAAAATCACTACTCTTCATCCCTTAAGTTTTCCAAGAAGCCACATGGATGGAAAAGTGAGCGGCAGCTCAAGCTTTCAATGCTCTTTTGCCCTCCTAAATATTCCACCCAGCTGAAATCTTTAACTCTGCATCTAACAGACCTTGCAAGATACAATGTCTACTCACCCTGGAAAAACAGAGGCATTTTCCATCTATGTGACATGCTTCCCTTTGTTTCATCACACAGAAAGCAAAAAGCAAAGAGGAATTCAAAAGGGCTTTTACAAAGGTGTGAAAAAAAAGGATAATGTCTGTATGAGAGAATGGTTCGTAGAAGATTGGCACATAGAAATTTGCCAATGCGAATGTGCAGAAGAGCAAGAACGGCCAGGAGAATTCATGTGCACATGCGCATGTGCGCATGTGCGTACGCCAAAGCGCACACAATGCGTGACAGATTCTGGTGCCCAGTGGCCTATTTAAAGCAAGCAGCATGAGCCATTAGTTGCTGGATGATCTTCAGCTGCCCCTGTTTCTGATATTATTTGATTTCCTGTTCCCGACTCAGCTTGACCTGTCTTGTCTGCATTCCTGGCTTTGACAACTAGGGAATGATTGGAGGTTACAGTGGAAAAACAGCTTTGGAGGTTTCAGCACTAGGAGTGTACATGTCATTAAAAGGTCTAGCGTTTCCCATACCGGGAGTCGAACCCGGGCCGCCTGGGTGAAAACCAGGAATCCTAACCGCTAGACCATATGGGAAAACTTTCTGCCCTTCTGTGGGAAAAATAGAGAAAACTAAATTGAAAAAAAATAATGCCGCCTGCATCATCTTCCAAGTATAGTGGCCAGCAGTGGCACGCAAATTCCAATTGCCGTTCAGCCTCGTTAGCGCAGCAGGTAGCGCGTCAGTCTCATAATCTGAAGGTCGTGAGTTCGATCCTCACACGGGGCACTGATCTCTCTGCTTCTTTTGAGTCTTGGGGTCCTTAATCCATGAAAATCACTACTCTTCATCCCTTAAGTTTTCCAAGAAGCCACATGGATGGAAAAGTGAGCGGCAGCTCAAGCTTTCAATGCTCTTTTGCCCTCCTAAATATTCCACCCAGCTGAAATCTTTAACTCTGCATCTAACAGACCTTGCAAGATACAATGTCTACTCACCCTGGAAAAACAGAGGCATTTTCCATCTATGTGACATGCTTCCCTTTGTTTCATCACACAGAAAGCAAAAAGCAAAGAGGAATTCAAAAGGGCTTTTACAAAGGTGTGAAAAAAAAGGATAATGTCTGTATGAGAGAATGGTTCGTAGAAGATTGGCACATAGAAATTTGCCAATGCGAATGTGCAGAAGAGCAAGAACGGCCAGGAGAATTCATGTGCACATGCGCATGTGCGCATGTGCGTACGCCAAAGCGCACACAATGCGTGACAGATTCTGGTGCCCAGTGGCCTATTTAAAGCAAGCAGCATGAGCCATTAGTTGCTGGATGATCTTCAGCTGCCCCTGTTTCTGATATTATTTGATTTCCTGTTCCCGACTCAGCTTGACCTGTCTTGTCTGCATTCCTGGCTTTGACAACTAGGGAATGATTGGAGGTTACAATGGAAAAACAGCTTTGGAGGTTTCAGCACTAGGAGTGTACATGTCATTAAAAGGTCTTGCGTTTCCCATACCGGGAGTCGAACCCGGGCCGCCTGGGTGAAAACCAGGAATCCTAACCGCTAGACCATATGGGAAAACTTTCTGCCCTTCTTTGGGAAAAATAGAGAAAACTAAATTGAAAAAAAATAATGCCGCCTGCATCATCTTCCAAGTATAGTGGCCAGCAGTGGCACGCAAATTCCAATTGCCGTTCAGCCTCGTTAGCGCAGCAGGTAGCGCGTCAGTCTCATAATCTGAAGGTCGTGAGTTCGATCCTCACACGGGGCACTGATCTCTCTGCTTCTTTTGAGTCTTGGGGTCCTTAATCCATGAAAATCACTACTCTTCATCCCTTAAGTTTTCCAAGAAGCCACATGGATGGAAAAGTGAGCGGCAGCTCAAGCTTTCAATGCTCTTTTGCCCTCCTAAATATTCCACCCAGCTGAAATCTTTAACTCTGCATCTAACAGACCTTGCAAGATACAATGTCTACTCACCCTGGAAAAACAGAGGCATTTTCCATCTATGTGACATGCTTCCCTTTGTTTCATCACACAGAAAGCAAAAAGCAAAGAGGAATTCAAAAGGGCTTTTACAAAGGTGTGAAAAAAAAGGATAATGTCTGTATGAGAGAATGGTTCGTAGAAGATTGGCACATAGAAATTTGCCAATGCGAATGTGCAGAAGAGCAAGAACGGCCAGGAGAATTCATGTGCACATGCGCATGTGCGTACGCCAAAGCGCACACAATGCGTGACAGATTCTGGTGCCCAGTGGCCTATTTAAAGCAAGCAGCATGAGCCATTAGTTGCTGGATGATCTTCAGCTGCCCCTGTTTCTGATATTATTTGATTTCCTGTTCCCGACTCAGCTTGACCTGTCTTGTCTGCATTCCTGGCTTTGACAACTAGGGAATGATTGGAGGTTACAATGGAAAAACAGCTTTGGAGGTTTCAGCACTAGGAGTGTACATGTCATTAAAAGGTCTTGCGTTTCCCATACCGGGAGTCGAACCCGGGCCGCCTGGGTGAAAACCAGGAATCCTAACCGCTAGACCATATGGGAAAACTTTCTGCCCTTCTTTGGGAAAAATAGAGAAAACTAAATTGAAAAAAAATAATGCCGCCTGCATCATCTTCCAAGTATAGTGGCCAGCAGTGGCACGCAAATTCCCATTGCCGTTCAGCCTCGTTAGCGCAGCAGGTAGCGCGTCAGTCTCATAATCTGAAGGTCGTGAGTTCGATCCTCACACGGGGCACTGATTTCTCTGCTTCTTTTGAGTCTTGGGGTCCTTAATCCATGAAAATCACTACTCTTCATCCCTTAAGTTTTCCAAGAAGCCACATGGATGGAAAAGTGAGCGGCAGCTCAAGCTTTCAATGCTCTTTTGCCCTCCTAAAAATTCCACCCAGCTGAAATCTTTAACTCTGCATCTAACAGACCTTGCAAGATACAATGTCTACTCACCCTGGAAAAACAGAGGCATTTTCCATCTATGTGACATGCTTCCCTTTGTTTCATCACACAGAAAGCAAAAAGCAAAGAGGAATTCAAAAGGGCTTTTACAAAGGTGTGAAAAAAAAGGATAATGTCTGTATGAGAGAATGGTTCGTAGAAGATTGGCACATAGAAATTTGACAATGCGAATGTGCAGAAGAGCAAGAACGGCCAGGAGAATTCATGTGCGCATGTGCGTACGCCAAAGCGCACACAATGCGTGACAGATTCTGGTGCCCAGTGGCCTATTTAAAGCAAGCAGCATGAGCCATTAGTTGCTGGATGATCTTCAGCTGCCCCTGTTTCTGATATTATTTGATTTCCTGTTCCCGACTCAGCTTGACCTGTCTTGTCTGCATTCCTGGCTTTGACAACTAGGGAATGATTGGAGGTTACAATGGAAAAACAGCTTTGGAGGTTTCAGCACTAGGAGTGTACATGTCATTAAAAGGTCTTGCGTTTCCCATACCGGGAGTCGAACCCGGGCCGCCTGGGTGAAAACCAGGAATCCTAACCGCTAGACCATATGGGAAAACTTTCTGCCCTTCTTTGGGAAAAATAGAGAAAACTAAATTGAAAAAAAATAATGCCGCCTGCATCATCTTCCAAGTATAGTGGCCAGCAGTGGCACGCAAATTCCCATTGCCGTTCAGCCTCGTTAGCGCAGCAGGTAGCGCGTCAGTCTCATAATCTGAAGGTCGTGAGTTCGATCCTCACACGGGGCACTGATCTCTCTGCTTCTTTTGAGTCTTGGGGTCCTTAATCCATGAAAATCACTACTCTTCATCCCTTAAGTTTTCCAAGAAGCCACATGGATGGAAAAGTGAGCGGCAGCTCAAGCTTTCAATGCTCTTTTGCCCTCCTAAATATTCCACCCAGCTGAAATCTTTAACTCTGCATCTAACAGACCTTGCAAGATACAATGTCTACTCACCCTGGAAAAACAGAGGCATTTTCCATCTATGTGACATGCTTCCCTTTGTTTCATCACACAGAAAGCAAAAAGCAAAGAGGAATTCAAAAGGGCTTTTACAAAGGTGTGAAAAAAAAGGATAATGTCTGTATGAGAGAATGGTTCGTAGAAGATTGGCACATAGAAATTTGCCAATGCGAATGTGCAGAAGAGCAAGAACGGCCAGGAGAATTCATGTGCACATGCGCATGTGCGTACGCCAAAGCGCACACAATGCGTGACAGATTCTGGTGCCCAGTGGCCTATTTAAAGCAAGCAGCATGAGCCATTAGTTGCTGGATGATCTTCAGCTGCCCCTGTTTCTGATATTATTTGATTTCCTGTTCCCGACTCAGCTTGACCTGTCTTGTCTGCATTCCTGGCTTTGACAACTAGGGAATGATTGGAGGTTACAATGGAAAAACAGCTTTGGAGGTTTCAGCACTAGGAGTGTACATGTCATTAAAAGGTCTTGCGTTTCCCATACCGGGAGTCGAACCCGGGCCGCCTGGGTGAAAACCAGGAATCCTAACCGCTAGACCATATGGGAAAACTTTCTGCCCTTCTTTGGGAAAAATAGAGAAAACTAAATTGAAAAAAAATAATGCCGCCTGCATCATCTTCCAAGTATAGTGGCCAGCAGTGGCACGCAAATTCCCATTGCCGTTCAGCCTCGTTAGCGCAGCAGGTAGCGCGTCAGTCTCATAATCTGAAGGTCGTGAGTTCGATCCTCTCACGGGGCACTGATTTCTCTGCTTCTTTTGAGTCTTGGGGTCCTTAATCCATGAAAATCACTACTCTTCATCCCTTAAGTTTTCCAAGAAGCCACATGGATGGAAAAGTGAGCGGCAGCTCAAGCTTTCAATGCTCTTTTGCCCTCCTAAAAATTCCACCCAGCTGAAATCTTTAACTCTGCATCTAACAGACCTTGCAAGATACAATGTCTACTCACCCTGGAAAAACAGAGGCATTTTCCATCTATGTGACATGCTTCCCTTTGTTTCATCACACAGAAAGCAAAAAGCAAAGAGGAATTCAAAAGGGCTTTTACAAAGGTGTGAAAAAAAAGGATAATGTCTGTATGAGAGAATGGTTCGTAGAAGATTGGCACATAGAAATTTGACAATGCGAATGTGCAGAAGAGCAAGAACGGCCAGGAGAATTCATGTGCGCATGTGCGTACGCCAAAGCGCACACAATGCGTGACAGATTCTGGTGCCCAGTGGCCTATTTAAAGCAAGCAGCATGAGCCATTAGTTGCTGGATGATCTTCAGCTGCCCCTGTTTCTGATATTATTTGATTTCCTGTTCCCGACTCAGCTTGACCTGTCTTGTCTGCATTCCTGGCTTTGACAACTAGGGAATGATTGGAGGTTACAATGGAAAAACAGCTTTGGAGGTTTCAGCACTAGGAGTGTACATGTCATTAAAAGGTCTTGCGTTTCCCATACCGGGAGTCGAACCCGGGCCGCCTGGGTGAAAACCAGGAATCCTAACCGCTAGACCATATGGGAAAACTTTCTGCCCTTCTTTGGGAAAAATAGAGAAAACTAAATTGAAAAAAAATAATGCCGCCTGCATCATCTTCCAAGTATAGTGGCCAGCAGTGGCACGCAAATTCCCATTGCCGTTCAGCCTCGTTAGCGCAGCAGGTAGCGCGTCAGTCTCATAATCTGAAGGTCGTGAGTTCGATCCTCACACGGGGCACTGATCTCTCTGCTTCTTTTGAGTCTTGGGGTCCTTAATCCATGAAAATCACTACTCTTCATCCCTTAAGTTTTCCAAGAAGCCACATGGATGGAAAAGTGAGCGGCAGCTCAAGCTTTCAATGCTCTTTTGCCCTCCTAAATATTCCACCCAGCTGAAATCTTTAACTCTGCATCTAACAGACCTTGCAAGATACAATGTCTACTCACCCTGGAAAAACAGAGGCATTTTCCATCTATGTGACATGCTTCCCTTTGTTTCATCACACAGAAAGCAAAAAGCAAAGAGGAATTCAAAAGGGCTTTTACAAAGGTGTGAAAAAAAAGGATAATGTCTGTATGAGAGAATGGTTCGTAGAAGATTGGCACATAGAAATTTGCCAATGCGAATGTGCAGAAGAGCAAGAACGGCCAGGAGAATTCATGTGCACATGCGCATGTGCGTACGCCAAAGCGCACACAATGCGTGACAGATTCTGGTGCCCAGTGGCCTATTTAAAGCAAGCAGCATGAGCCATTAGTTGCTGGATGATCTTCAGCTGCCCCTGTTTCTGATATTATTTGATTTCCTGTTCCCGACTCAGCTTGACCTGTCTTGTCTGCATTCCTGGCTTTGACAACTAGGGAATGATTGGAGGTTACAATGGAAAAACAGCTTTGGAGGTTTCAGCACTAGGAGTGTACATGTCATTAAAAGGTCTTGCGTTTCCGATACCGGGAGTCGAACCCGGGCCGCCTGGGTGAAAACCAGGAATCCTAACCGCTAGACCATATGGGAAAACTTTCTGCCCTTCTTTGGGAAAAATAGAGAAAACTAAATTGAAAAAAAATAATGCCGCCTGCATCATCTTCCAAGTATAGTGGCCAGCAGTGGCACGCAAATTCTCATTGCCGTTCATCCTCGTTAGCGCAGCAGGTAGCGCGTCAGTCTCATAATCTGAAGGTCGTGAGTTCGATCCTCACACGGGGCACTGATCTCTCTGCTTCTTTTGAGTCTTGGGGTCCTTAATCCATGAAAATCACTACTCTTCATCCCTTAAGTTTTCCAAGAAGCCACATGGATGGAAAAGTGAGCGGCAGCTCAAGCTTTCAATGCTCTTTTGCCCTCCTAAATATTCCACCCAGCTGAAATCTTTAACTCTGCATCTAACAGACCTTGCAAGATACAATGTCTACTCACCCTGGAAAAACAGAGGCATTTTCCATCTATGTGACATGCTTCCCTTTGTTTCATCACACAGAAAGCAAAAAGCAAAGAGGAATTCAAAAGGGCTTTTACAAAGGTGTGAAAAAAAAGGATAATGTCTGTATGAGAGAATGGTTCGTAGAAGATTGGCACATAGAAATTTGCCAATGCGAATGTGCAGAAGAGCAAGAACGGCCAGGAGAATTCATGTGCACATGCGCATGTGCGCATGTGCGTACGCCAAAGCGCACACAATGCGTGACAGATTCTGGTGCCCAGTGGCCTATTTAAAGCAAGCAGCATGAGCCATTAGTTGCTGGATGATCTTCAGCTGCCCCTGTTTCTGATATTATTTGATTTCCTGTTCCCGACTCAGCTTGACCTGTCTTGTCTGCATTCCTGGCTTTGACAACTAGGGAATGATTGGAGGTTACAATGGAAAAACAGCTTTGGAGGTTTCAGCACTAGGAGTGTACATGTCATTAAAAGGTCTTGCGTTTCCCATACCGGGAGTCGAACCCGGGCCGCCTGGGTGAAAACCAGGAATCCTAACCGCTAGACCATATGGGAAAACTTTCTGCCCTTCTTTGGGAAAAATAGAGAAAACTAAATTGAAAAAAAATAATGCCGCCTGCATCATCTTCCAAGTATAGTGGCCAGCAGTGGCACGCAAATTCCCATTGCCGTTCAGCCTCGTTAGCGCAGCAGGTAGCGCGTCAGTCTCATAATCTGAAGGTCGTGAGTTCGATCCTCACACGGGGCACTGATCTCTCTGCTTCTTTTGAGTCTTGGGGTCCTTAATCCATGAAAATCACTACTCTTCATCCCTTAAGTTTTCCAAGAAGCCACATGGATGGAAAAGTGAGCGGCAGCTCAAGCTTTCAATGCTCTTTTGCCCTCCTAAATATTCCACCCAGCTGAAATCTTTAACTCTGCATCTAACAGACCTTGCAAGATACAATGTCTACTCACCCTGGAAAAACAGAGGCATTTTCCATCTATGTGACATGCTTCCCTTTGTTTCATCACACAGAAAGCAAAAAGCAAAGAGGAATTCAAAAGGGCTTTTACAAAGGTGTGAAAAAAAAGGATAATGTCTGTATGAGAGAATGGTTCGTAGAAGATTGGCACATAGAAATTTGCCAATGCGAATGTGCAGAAGAGCAAGAACGGCCAGGAGAATTCATGTGCACATGCGCATGTGCGCATGTGCGTACGCCAAAGCGCACACAATGCGTGACAGATTCTGGTGCCCAGTGGCCTATTTAAAGCAAGCAGCATGAGCCATTAGTTGCTGGATGATCTTCAGCTGCCCCTGTTTCTGATATTATTTGATTTCCTGTTCCCGACTCAGCTTGACCTGTCTTGTCTGCATTCCTGGCTTTGACAACTAGGGAATGATTGGAGGTTACAATGGAAAAACAGCTTTGGAGGTTTCAGCACTAGGAGTGTACATGTCATTAAAAGGTCTTGCGTTTCCCATACCGGGAGTCGAACCCGGGCCACCTGGGTGAAAACCAGGAATCCTAACCGCTAGACCATATGGGAAAACTTTCTGCCCTTCTTTGGGAAAAATAGAGAAAACTAAATTGAAAAAAAATAATGCCGCCTGCATCATCTTCCAAGTATAGTGGCCAGCAGTGGCACGCAAATTCCCATTGCCGTTCAGCCTCGTTAGCGCAGCAGGTAGCGCGTCAGTCTCATAATCTGAAGGTCGTGAGTTCGATCCTCACACGGGGCACTGATCTCTCTGCTTCTTTTGAGTCTTGGGGTCCTTAATCCATGAAAATCACTACTCTTCATCCCTTAAGTTTTCCAAGAAGCCACATGGATGGAAAAGTGAGCGGCAGCTCAAGCTTTCAATGCTCTTTTGCCCTCCTAAATATTCCACCCAGCTGAAATCTTTAACTCTGCATCTAACAGACCTTGCAAGATACAATGTCTACTCACCCTGGAAAAACAGAGGCATTTTCCATCTATGTGACATGCTTCCCTTTGTTTCATCACACAGAAAGCAAAAAGCAAAGAGGAATTCAAAAGGGCTTTTACAAAGGTGTGAAAAAAAAGGATAATGTCTGTATGAGAGAATGGTTCGTAGAAGATTGGCACATAGAAATTTGCCAATGCGAATGTGCAGAAGAGCAAGAACGGCCAGGAGAATTCATGTGCACATGCGCATGTGCGTACGCCAAAGCGCACACAATGCGTGACAGATTCTGGTGCCCAGTGGCCTATTTAAAGCAAGCAGCATGAGCCATTAGTTGCTGGATGATCTTCAGCTGCCCCTGTTTCTGATATTATTTGATTTCCTGTTCCCGACTCAGCTTGACCTGTCTTGTCTGCATTCCTGGCTTTGACAACTAGGGAATGATTGGAGGTTACAATGGAAAAACAGCTTTGGAGGTTTCAGCACTAGGAGTGTACATGTCATTAAAAGGTCTTGCGTTCCTGGCTTTGACAACTAGGGAATGATTGGAGGTTACAATGGAAAAACAGCTTTGGAGGTTTCAGCACTAGGAGTGTACATGTCATTAAAAGGTCTTGCGTTTCCGATACCGGGAGTCGAACCCGGGCCGCCTGGGTGAAAACCAGGAATCCTAACCGCTAGACCATATGGGAAAACTTTCTGCCCTTCTTTGGGAAAAATAGAGAAAACTAAATTGAAAAAAAATAATGCCGCCTGCATCATCTTCCAAGTATAGTGGCCAGCAGTGGCACGCAAATTCCCATTGCCGTTCAGCCTCGTTAGCGCAGCAGGTAGCGCGTCAGTCTCATAATCTGAAGGTCGTGAGTTCGATCCTCACACGGGGCACTGATCTCTCTGCTTCTTTTGAGTCTTGGGGTCCTTAATCCATGAAAATCACTACTCTTCATCCCTTAAGTTTTCCAAGAAGCCACATGGATGGAAAAGTGAGCGGCAGCTCAAGCTTTCAATGCTCTTTTGCCCTCCTAAATATTCCACCCAGCTGAAATCTTTAACTCTGCATCTAACAGACCTTGCAAGATACAATGTCTACTCACCCTGGAAAAACAGAGGCATTTTCCATCTATGTGACATGCTTCCCTTTGTTTCATCACACAGAAAGCAAAAAGCAAAGAGGAATTCAAAAGGGCTTTTACAAAGGTGTGAAAAAAAAGGATAATGTCTGTATGAGAGAATGGTTCGTAGAAGATTGGCACATAGAAATTTGCCAATGCGAATGTGCAGAAGAGCAAGAACGGCCAGGAGAATTCATGTGCACATGCGCATGTGCGTACGCCAAAGCGCACACAATGCGTGACAGATTCTGGTGCCCAGTGGCCTATTTAAAGCAAGCAGCATGAGCCATTAGTTGCTGGATGATCTTCAGCTGCCCCTGTTTCTGATATTATTTGATTTCCTGTTCCCGACTCAGCTTGACCTGTCTTGTCTGCATTCCTGGCTTTGACAACTAGGGAATGATTGGAGGTTACAATGGAAAAACAGCTTTGGAGGTTTCAGCACTAGGAGTGTACATGTCATTAAAAGGTCTTGCGTTTCCCATACCGGGAGTCGAACCCAGGCCGCCTGGGTGAAAACCAGGAATCCTAACCGCTAGACCATATGGGAAAACTTTCTGCCCTTCTTTGGGAAAAATAGAGAAAACTAAATTGAAAAAAAATAATGCCGCCTGCATCATCTTCCAAGTATAGTGGCCAGCAGTGGCACGCAAATTCCCATTGCCGTTCAGCCTCGTTAGCGCAGCAGGTAGCGCGTCAGTCTCATAATCTGAAGGTCGTGAGTTCGATCCTCACACGGGGCACTGATCTCTCTGCTTCTTTTGAGTCTTGGGGTCCTTAATCCATGAAAATCACTACTCTTCATCCCTTAAGTTTTCCAAGAAGCCACATGGATGGAAAAGTGAGCGGCAGCTCCAGCTTTCAATGCTCTTTTGCCCTCCTAAATATTCCACCCAGCTGAAATCTTTAACTCTGCATCTAACAGACCTTGCAAGATACAATGTCTACTCACCCTGGAAAAACAGAGGCATTTTCCATCTATGTGACATGCTTCCCTTTGTTTCATCACACAGAAAGCAAAAAGCAAAGAGGAATTCAAAAGGGCTTTTACAAAGGTGTGAAAAAAAAGGATAATGTCTGTATGAGAGAATGGTTCATAGAAGATTGGCACATAGAAATTTGCCAATGCGAATGTGCAGAAGAGCAAGAACGGCCAGGAGAATTCATGTGCACATGCGCATGTGCGTACGCCAAAGCGCACACAATGCGTGACAGATTCTGGTGCCCAGTGGCCTATTTAAAGCAAGCAGCATGAGCCATTAGTTGCTGGATGATCTTCAGCTGCCCCTGTTTCTGATATTATTTGATTTCCTGTTCCCGACTCAGCTTGACCTGTCTTGTCTGCATTCCTGGCTTTGACAACTAGGGAATGATTGGAGGTTACAATGGAAAAACAGCTTTGGAGGTTTCAGCACTAGGAGTGTACATGTCATTAAAAGGTCTTGTGTTTCCCATACCGGGAGTCGAACCCAGGCCGCCTGGGTGAAAACCAGGAATCCTAACCGCTAGACCATATGGGAAAACTTTCTGCCCTTCTTTGGGAAAAATAGAGAAAACTAAATTGAAAAAAAATAATGCCGCCTGCATCATCTTCCAAGTATAGTGGCCAGCAGTGGCACGCAAATTCCCATTGCCGTTCAGCCTCGTTAGCGCAGCAGGTAGCGCGTCAGTCTCATAATCTGAAGGTCGTGAGTTCGATCCTCACACGGGGCACTGATTTCTCTGCTTCTTTTGAGTCTTGGGGTCCTTAATCCATGAAAATCACTACTCTTCATCCCTTAAGTTTTCCAAGAAGCCACATGGATGGAAAAGTGAGCGGCAGCTCAAGCTTTCAATGCTCTTTTGCCCTCCTAAAAATTCCACCCAGCTGAAATCTTTAACTCTGCATCTAACAGACCTTGCAAGATACAATGTCTACTCACCCTGGAAAAACAGAGGCATTTTCCATCTATGTGACATGCTTCCCTTTGTTTCATCACACAGAAAGCAAAAAGCAAAGAGGAATTCAAAAGGGCTTTTACAAAGGTGTGAAAAAAAAGGATAATGTCTGTATGAGAGAATGGTTCGTAGAAGATTGGCACATAGAAATTTGACAATGCGAATGTGCAGAAGAGCAAGAACGGCCAGGAGAATTCATGTGCGCATGTGCGTACGCCAAAGCGCACACAATGCGTGACAGATTCTGGTGCCCAGTGGCCTATTTAAAGCAAGCAGCATGAGCCATTAGTTGCTGGATGATCTTCAGCTGCCCCTGTTTCTGATATTATTTGATTTCCTGTTCCCGACTCAGCTTGACCTGTCTTGTCTGCATTCCTGGCTTTGACAACTAGGGAATGATTGGAGGTTACAATGGAAAAACAGCTTTGGAGGTTTCAGCACTAGGAGTGTACATGTCATTAAAAGGTCTTGCGTTTCCCATACCGGGAGTCGAACCCGGGCCGCCTGGGTGAAAACCAGGAATCCTAACCGCTAGACCATATGGGAAAACTTTCTGCCCTTCTTTGGGAAAAATAGAGAAAACTAAATTGAAAAAAAATAATGCCGCCTGCATCATCTTCCAAGTATAGTGGCCAGCAGTGGCACGCAAATTCCCATTGCCGTTCAGCCTCGTTAGCGCAGCAGGTAGCGCGTCAGTCTCATAATCTGAAGGTCGTGAGTTCGATCCTCACATGGGGCACTGATCTCTCTGCTTCTTTTGAGTCTTGGGGTCCTTAATCCATGAAAATCACTACTCTTCATCCCTTAAGTTTTCCAAGAAGCCACATGGATGGAAAAGTGAGCGGCAGCTCAAGCTTTCAATGCTCTTTTGCCCTCCTAAATATTCCACCCAGCTGAAATCTTTAACTCTGCATCTAACAGACCTTGCAAGATACAATGTCTACTCACCCTGGAAAAACAGAGGCATTTTCCATCTATGTGACATGCTTCCCTTTGTTTCATCACACAGAAAGCAAAAAGCAAAGAGGAATTCAAAAGGGCTTTTACAAAGGTGTGAAAAAAAAGGATAATGTCTGTATGAGAGAATGGTTCGTAGAAGATTGGCACATAGAAATTTGCCAATGCGAATGTGCAGAAGAGCAAGAACGGCCAGGAGAATTCATGTGCACATGCGCATGTGCGCATGTGCGTACGCCAAAGCGCACACAATGCGTGACAGATTCTGGTGCCCAGTGGCCTATTTAAAGCAAGCAGCATGAGCCATTAGTTGCTGGATGATCTTCAGCTGCCCCTGTTTCTGATATTATTTGATTTCCTGTTCCCGACTCAGCTTGACCTGTCTTGTCTGCATTCCTGGCTTTGACAACTAGGGAATGATTGGAGGTTACAATGGAAAAACAGCTTTGGAGGTTTCAGCACTAGGAGTGTACATGTCATTAAAAGGTCTTGCGTTTCCCATACCGGGAGTCGAACCCGGGCCGCCTGGGTGAAAACCAGGAATCCTAACCGCTAGACCATATGGGAAAACTTTCTGCCCTTCTTTGGGAAAAATAGAGAAAACTAAATTGAAAAAAAATAATGCCGCCTGCATCATCTTCCAAGTATAGTGGCCAGCAGTGGCACGCAAATTCCCATTGCCGTTCAGCCTCGTTAGCGCAGCAGGTAGCGCGTCAGTCTCATAATCTGAAGGTCGTGAGTTCGATCCTCACACGGGGCACTGATCTCTCTGCTTCTTTTGAGTCTTGGGGTCCTTAATCCATGAAAATCACTACTCTTCATCCCTTAAGTTTTCCAAGAAGCCACATGGATGGAAAAGTGAGCGGCAGCTCAAGCTTTCAATGCTCTTTTGCCCTCCTAAATATTCCACCCAGCTGAAATCTTTAACTCTGCATCTAACAGACCTTGCAAGATACAATGTCTACTCACCCTGGAAAAACAGAGGCATTTTCCATCTATGTGACATGCTTCCCTTTGTTTCATCACACAGAAAGCAAAAAGCAAAGAGGAATTCAAAAGGGCTTTTACAAAGGTGTGAAAAAAAAGGATAATGTCTGTATGAGAGAATGGTTCGTAGAAGATTGGCACATAGAAATTTGCCAATGCGAATGTGCAGAAGAGCAAGAACGGCCAGGAGAATTCATGTGCACATGCGCATGTGCGTACGCCAAAGCGCACACAATGCGTGACAGATTCTGGTGCCCAGTGGCCTATTTAAAGCAAGCAGCATGAGCCATTAGTTGCTGGATGATCTTCAGCTGCCCCTGTTTCTGATATTATTTGATTTCCTGTTCCCGACTCAGCTTGACCTGTCTTGTCTGCATTCCTGGCTTTGACAACTAGGGAATGATTGGAGGTTACAATGGAAAAACAGCTTTGGAGGTTTCAGCACTAGGAGTGTACATGTCATTAAAAGGTCTTGTGTTTCCCATACCGGGAGTCGAACCCAGGCCGCCTGGGTGAAAACCAGGAATCCTAACCGCTAGACCATATGGGAAAACTTTCTGCCCTTCTTTGGGAAAAATAGAGAAAACTAAATTGAAAAAAAATAATGCCGCCTGCATCATCTTCCAAGTATAGTGGCCAGCAGTGGCACGCAAATTCCCATTGCCGTTCAGCCTCGTTAGCGCAGCAGGTAGCGCGTCAGTCTCATAATCTGAAGGTCGTGAGTTCGATCCTCACACGGGGCACTGATCTCTCTGCTTCTTTTGAGTCTTGGGGTCCTTAATCCATGAAAATCACTACTCTTCATCCCTTAAGTTTTCCAAGAAGCCACATGGATGGAAAAGTGAGCGGCAGCTCAAGCTTTCAATGCTCTTTTGCCCTCCTAAATATTCCACCCAGCTGAAATCTTTAACTCTGCATCTAACAGACCTTGCAAGATACAATGTCTACTCACCCTGGAAAAACAGAGGCATTTTCCATCTATGTGACATGCTTCCCTTTGTTTCATCACACAGAAAGCAAAAAGCAAAGAGGAATTCAAAAGGGCTTTTACAAAGGTGTGAAAAAAAAGGATAATGTCTGTATGAGAGAATGGTTCGTAGAAGATTGGCACATAGAAATTTGCCAATGCGAATGTGCAGAAGAGCAAGAACGGCCAGGAGAATTCATGTGCACATGCGCATGTGTGCATGTGCGTACGCCAAAGCGCACACAATGCGTGACAGATTCTGGTGCCCAGTGGCCTATTTAAAGCAAGCAGCATGAGCCATTAGTTGCTGGATGATCTTCAGCTGCCCCTGTTTCTGATATTATTTGATTTCCTGTTCCCGACTCAGCTTGACCTGTCTTGTCTGCATTCCTGGCTTTGACAACTAGGGAATGATTGGAGGTTACAATGGAAAAACAGCTTTGGAGGTTTCAGCACTAGGAGTGTACATGTCATTAAAAGGTCTTGCGTTTCCCATACCGGGAGTCGAACCCGGGCCGCCTGGGTGAAAACCAGGAATCCTAACCGCTAGACCATATGGGAAAACTTTCTGCCCTTCTTTGGGAAAAATAGAGAAAACTAAATTGAAAAAAAATAATGCCGCCTGCATCATCTTCCAAGTATAGTGGCCAGCAGTGGCACGCAAATTCCCATTGCCGTTCAGCCTCGTTAGCGCAGCAGGTAGCGCGTCAGTCTCATAA
Organism: Aquarana catesbeiana; assembly: GCF_042186555.1. Lineage (NCBI taxonomy): Eukaryota > Metazoa > Chordata > Amphibia > Anura > Ranidae > Aquarana > Aquarana catesbeiana. Next base: position 678,346,623 of record NC_133326.1, read on the forward strand.
TCTGAAAGTCGTGAGTTCGATCCTCACACGGGGCACTGATCTCTCTGCTTCTTTTGAGTCTTGGGGTCCTTAATCCATGAAAATCACTACTCTTCATCCCTTAAGTTTTCCAAGAAGCCACATGGATGGAAAAGTGAGCGGCAGCTCAAGCTTTCAATGCTCTTTTGCCCTCCTAAATATTCCACCCAGCTGAAATCTTTAACTCTGCATCTAACAGACCTTGCAAGATACAATGTCTACTCACCCTGGAAAAACAGAGGCATTTTCCATCTATGTGACATGCTTCCCTTTGTTTCATCACACAGAAAGCAAAAAGCAAAGAGGAATTCAAAAGGGCTTTTACAAAGGTGTGAAAAAAAAGGATAATGTATGTATGAGAGAATGGTTCGTAGAAGATTGGCACATAGAAATTTGCCAATGCGAATGTGCAGAAGAGCAAGAACGGCCAGGAGAATTCATGTGCACATGCGCATGTGCGCATGTGCGTACGCCAAAGCGCACACAATGCGTGACAGATTCTGGTGCCCAGTGGCCTATTTAAAGCAAGCAGCATGAGCCATTAGTTGCTGGATGATCTTCAGCTGCCCCTGTTTCTGATATTATTTGATTTCCTGTTCCCGACTCAGCTTGACCTGTCTTGTCTGCATTCCTGGCTTTGACAACTAGGGAATGATTGGAGGTTACAATGGAAAAACAGCTTTGGAGGTTTCAGCACTAGGAGTGTACATGTCATTAAAAGGTCTTGCGTTTCCCATACCGGGAGTCGAACCCGGGCCGCCTGGGTGAAAACCAGGAATCCTAACCGCTAGACCATATGGGAAAACTTTCTGCCCTTCTTTGGGAAAAATAGAGAAAACTAAATTGAACCCGGGCCGCCTGGGTGAAAACCAGGAATCCTAACCGCTAGACCATATGGGAAAACTTTCTGCCCTTCTTTGGGAAAAATAGAGAAAACTAAATTGAAAAAAAATAATGCCGCCTGCATCATCTTCCAAGTATAGTGGCCAGCAGTGGCACGCAAATTCCCATTGCCGTTCAGCCTCGTTAGCGCAGCAGGTAGCGCGTCAGTCTCATAATCTGAAAGTCGTGAGTTCGATCCTCACACGGGGCACTGATCTCTCTGCTTCTTTTGAGTCTTGGGGTCCTTAATCCATGAAAATCACTACTCTTCATCCCTTAAGTTTTCCAAGAAGCCACATGGATGGAAAAGTGAGCGGCAGCTCAAGCTTTCAATGCTCTTTTGCCCTCCTAAATATTCCACCCAGCTGAAATCTTTAACTCTGCATCTAACAGACCTTGCAAGATACAATGTCTACTCACCCTGGAAAAACAGAGGCATTTTCCATCTATGTGACATGCTTCCCTTTGTTTCATCACACAGAAAGCAAAAAGCAAAGAGGAATTCAAAAGGGCTTTTACAAAGGTGTGAAAAAAAAGGATAATGTCTGTATGAGAGAATGGTTCGTAGAAGATTGGCACATAGAAATTTGACAATGCGAATGTGCAGAAGAGCAAGAACAGCCAGGAGAATTCATGTGCACATGCGCATGTGCGTACGCCAAAGCGCACACAATGCGTGACAGATTCTGGTGCCCAGTGGCCTATTTAAAGCAAGCAGCATGAGCCATTAGTTGCTGGATGATCTTCAGCTGCCCCTGTTTCTGATATTATTTGATTTCCTGTTCCCGACTCAGCTTGACCTGTCTTGTCTGCATTCCTGGCTTTGACAACTAGGGAATGATTGGAGGTTACAATGGAAAAACAGCTTTGGAGGTTTCAGCACTAGGAGTGTACATGTCATTAAAAGGTCTTGCGTTTCCCATACCGGGAGTCGAACCCGGGCCGCCTGGGTGAAAACCAGGAATCCTAACCGCTAGACCATATGGGAAAACTTTCTGCCCTTCTTTGGGAAAAATAGAGAAAACTAAATTGAAAAAAAATAATGCCGCCTGCATCATCTTCCAAGTATAGTGGCCAGCAGTGGCACGCAAATTCCCATTGCCGTTCAGCCTCGTTAGCGCAGCAGGTAGCGCGTCAGTCTCATAATCTGAAGGTCGTGAGTTCGATCCTCACACGGGGCACTGATCTCTCTGCTTCTTTTGAGTCTTGGGGTCCTTAATCCATGAAAATCACTACTCTTCATCCCTTAAGTTTTCCAAGAAGCCACATGGATGGAAAAGTGAGCGGCAGCTCAAGCTTTCAATGCTCTTTTGCCCTCCTAAATATTCCACCCAGCTGAAATCTTTAACTCTGCATCTAACAGACCTTGCAAGATACAATGTCTACTCACCCTGGAAAAACAGAGGCATTTTCCATCTATGTGACATGCTTCCCTTTGTTTCATCACACAGAAAGCAAAAAGCAAAGAGGAATTCAAAAGGGCTTTTACAAAGGTGTGAAAAAAAAGGATAATGTCTGTATGAGAGAATGGTTCGTAGAAGATTGGCACATAGAAATTTGCCAATGCGAATGTGCAGAAGAGCAAGAACGGCCAGGAGAATTCATGTGCACATGCGCATTTGCGCATGTGCGTACGCCAAAGCGCACACAATGCGTGACAGATTCTGGTGCCCAGTGGCCTATTTAAAGCAAGCAGCATGAGCCATTAGTTGCTGGATGATCTTCAGCTGCCCCTGTTTCTGATATTATTTGATTTCCTGTTCCCGACTCAGCTTGACCTGTCTTGTCTGCATTCCTGGCTTTGACAACTAGGGAATGATTGGAGGTTACAATGGAAAAACAGCTTTGGAGGTTTCAGCACTAGGAGTGTACATGTCATTAAAAGGTCTTGCGTTTCCCATACCGGGAGTCGAACCCGGGCCGCCTGGGTGAAAACCAGGAATCCTAACCGCTAGACCATATGGGAAAACTTTCTGCCCTTCTTTGGGAAAAATAGAGAAAACTAAATTGAAAAAAAATAATGCCGCCTGCATCATCTTCCAAGTATAGTGGCCAGCAGTGGCACGCAAGTTCCCATTGCCGTTCAGCCTCGTTAGCGCAGCAGGTAGCGCGTCAGTCTCATAATCTGAAGGTCGTGAGTTCGATCCTCACACGGGGCACTGATCTCTCTGCTTCTTTTGAGTCTTGGGGTCCTTAATCCATGAAAATCACTACTCTTCATCCCTTAAGTTTTCCAAGAAGCCACATGGATGGAAAAGTGAGCGGCAGCTCAAGCTTTCAATGCTCTTTTGCCCTCCTAAATATTCCACCCAGCTGAAATCTTTAACTCTGCATCTAACAGACCTTGCAAGATACAATGTCTACTCACCCTGGAAAAACAGAGGCATTTTCCATCTATGTGACATGCTTCCCTTTGTTTCATCACACAGAAAGCAAAAAGCAAAGAGGAATTCAAAAGGGCTTTTACAAAGGTGTGAAAAAAAAGGATAATGTCTGTATGAGAGAATGGTTCGTAGAAGATTGGCACATAGAAATTTGCCAATGCGAATGTGCAGAAGAGCAAGAACGGCCAGGAGAATTCATGTGCACATGCGCATGTGCGCATGTGCGTACGCCAAAGCGCACACAATGCGTGACAGATTCTGGTGCCCAGTGGCCTATTTAAAGCAAGCAGCATGAGCCATTAGTTGCTGGATGATCTTCAGCTGCCCCTGTTTCTGATATTATTTGATTTCCTGTTCCCGACTCAGCTTGACCTGTCTTGTCTGCATTCCTGGCTTTGACAACTAGGGAATGATTGGAGGTTACAATGGAAAAACAGCTTTGGAGGTTTCAGCACTAGGAGTGTACATGTCATTAAAAGGTCTTGCGTTTCCCATACCGGGAGTCAAACCCGGGCCACCTGGGTGAAAACCAGGAATCCTAACCGCTAGACCATATGGGAAAACTTTCTGCCCTTCTTTGGGAAAAATAGAGAAAACTAAATTGAAAAAAAATAATGCCGCCTGCATCATCTTCCAAGTATAGTGGCCAGCAGTGGCACGCAAATTCCCATTGCCGTTCAGCCTCGTTAGCGCAGCAGGTAGCACGTCAGTCTCATAATCTGAAGGTCGTGAGTTCGATCCTCACACGGGGCACTGATCTCTCTGCTTCTTCTGAGTCTTGGGGTCCTTAATCCATGAAAATCACTACTCTTCATCCCTTAAGTTTTCCAAGAAGCCACATGGATGGAAAAGTGAGCGGCAGCTCAAGCTTTCAATGCTCTTTTGCCCTCCTAAATATTCCACCCAGCTGAAATCTTTAACTCTGCATCTAACAGACCTTGCAAGATACAATGTCTACTCACCCTGGAAAAACAGAGGCATTTTCCATCTATGTGACATGCTTCCCTTTGTTTCATCACACAGAAAGCAAAAAGCAAAGAGGAATTCAAAAGGGCTTTTACAAAGGTGTGAAAAAAAAGGATAATGTCTGTATGAGAGAATGGTTCGTAGAAGATTGGCACATAGAAATTTGACAATGCGAATGTGCAGAAGAGCAAGAACGGCCAGGAGAATTCATGTGCACATGCGCATGTGCGTACGCCAAAGCGCACACAATGCGTGACAGATTCTGGTGCCCAGTGGCCTATTTAAAGCAAGCAGCATGAGCCATTAGTTGCTGGATGATCTTCAGCTGCCCCTGTTTCTGATATTATTTGATTTCCTGTTCCCGACTCAGCTTGACCTGTCTTGTCTGCATTCCTGGCTTTGACAACTAGGGAATGATTGGAGGTTACAATGGAAAAACAGCTTTGGAGGTTTCAGCACTAGGAGTGTACATGTCATTAAAAGGTCTTGCGTTTCCCATACCGGGAGTCGAACCCGGGCCGCCTGGGTGAAAACCAGGAATCCTAACCGCTAGACCATATGGGAAAACTTTCTGCCCTTCTTTGGGAAAAATAGAGAAAACTAAATTGAAAAAAAATAATGCCGCCTGCATCATCTTCCAAGTATAGTGGCCAGCAGTGGCACGCAAATGCCCATTGCCGTTCAGCCTCGTTAGCGCAGCAGGTAGCGCGTCAGTCTCATAATCTGAAAGTCGTGAGTTCGATCCTCACACGGGGCACTGATCTCTCTGCTTCTTTTGAGTCTTGGGGTCCTTAATCCATGAAAATCACTACTCTTCATCCCTTAAGTTTTCCAAGAAGCCACATGGATGGAAAAGTGAGCGGCAGCTCAAGCTTTCAATGCTCTTTTGCCCTCCTAAATATTCCACCCAGCTGAAATCTTTAACTCTGCATCTAACAGACCTTGCAAGATACAAAGTCTACTCACCCTGGAAAAACAGAGGCATTTTCCATCTATGTGACATGCTTCCCTTTGTTTCATCACACAGAAAGCAAAAAGCAAAGAGGAATTCAAAAGGGCTTTTACAAAGGTGTGAAAAAAAAGGATAATGTCTGTATGAGAGAATGGTTCGTAGAAGATTGGCACATAGAAATTTGCCAATGCGAATGTGCAGAAGAGCAAGAACGGCCAGGAGAATTCATGTGCACATGCGCATGTGCGCATGTGCGTACGCCAAAGCGCACACAATGCGTGACAGATTCTGGTGCCCAGTGGCCTATTTAAAGCAAGCAGCATGAGCCATTAGTTGCTGGATGATCTTCAGCTGCCCCTGTTTCTGATATTATTTGATTTCCTGTTCCCGACTCAGCTTGACCTGTCTTGTCTGCATTCCTGGCTTTGACAACTAGGGAATGATTGGAGGTTACAATGGAAAAACAGCTTTGGAGGTTTCAGCACTAGGAGTGTACATGTCATTAAAAGGTCTTGCGTTTCCCATACCGGGAGTCAAACCCGGGCCACCTGGGTGAAAACCAGGAATCCTAACCGCTAGACCATATGGGAAAACTTTCTGCCCTTCTTTGGGAAAAATAGAGAAAACTAAATTAAAAAAAAATAATGCCGCCTGCATCATCTTCCAAGTATAGTGGCCAGCAGTGGCACGCAAATTCCCATTGCCGTTCAGCCTCGTTAGCGCAGCAGGTAGCACGTCAGTCTCATAATCTGAAAGTCGTGAGTTCGATCCTCACACGGGGCACTGATCTCTCTGCTTCTTTTGAGTCTTGGGGTCCTTAATCCATGAAAATCACTACTCTTCATCCCTTAAGTTTTCCAAGAAGCCACATGGATGGAAAAGTGAGCGGCAGCTCAAGCTTTCAATGCTCTTTTGCCCTCCTAAATATTCCACCCAGCTGAAATCTTTAACTCTGCATCTAACAGACCTTGCAAGATACAAAGTCTACTCACCCTGGAAAAACAGAGGCATTTTCCATCTATGTGACATGCTTCCCTTTGTTTCATCACACAGAAAGCAAAAAGCAAAGAGGAATTCAAAAGGGCTTTTACAAAGGTGTGAAAAAAAAGGATAATGTCTGTATGAGAGAATGGTTCGTAGAAGATTGGCACATAGAAATTTGCCAATGCGAATGTGCAGAAGAGCAAGAACGGCCAGGAGAATTCATGTGCACATGCGCATGTGCGCATGTGCGTACGCCAAAGCGCACACAATGCGTGACAGATTCTGGTGCCCAGTGGCCTATTTAAAGCAAGCAGCATGAGCCATTAGTTGCTGGATGATCTTCAGCTGCCCCTGTTTCTGATATTATTTGATTTCCTGTTCCCGACTCAGCTTGACCTGTCTTGTCTGCATTCCTGGCTTTGACAACTAGGGAATGATTGGAGGTTACAATGGAAAAACAGCTTTGGAGGTTTCAGCACTAGGAGTGTACATGTCATTAAAAGGTCTTGCGTTTCCCATACCGGGAGTCAAACCCGGGCCACCTGGGTGAAAACCAGGAATCCTAACCGCTAGACCATATGGGAAAACTTTCTGCCCTTCTTTGGGAAAAATAGAGAAAACTAAATTAAAAAAAAATAATGCCGCCTGCATCATCTTCCAAGTATAGTGGCCAGCAGTGGCACGCAAATTCCCATTGCCGTTCAGCCTCGTTAGCGCAGCAGGTAGCACGTCAGTCTCATAATCTGAAGGTCGTGAGTTCGATCCTCACACGGGGCACTGATCTCTCTGCTTCTTCTGAGTCTTGGGGTCCTTAATCCATGAAAATCACTACTCTTCATCCCTTAAGTTTTCCAAGAAGCCACATGGATGGAAAAGTGAGCGGCAGCTCAAGCTTTCAATGCTCTTTTGCCCTCCTAAATATTCCACCCAGCTGAAATCTTTAACTCTGCATCTAACAGACCTTGCAAGATACAATGTCTACTCACCCTGGAAAAACAGAGGCATTTTCCATCTATGTGACATGCTTCCCTTTGTTTCATCACACAGAAAGCAAAAAGCAAAGAGGAATTCAAAAGGGCTTTTACAAAGGTGTGAAAAAAAAGGATAATGTCTGTATGAGAGAATGGTTCGTAGAAGATTGGCACATAGAAATTTGCCAATGCGAATGTGCAGAAGAGCAAGAACGGCCAGGAGAATTCATGTGCACATGCGCATGTGCGCATGTGCGTACGCCAAAGCGCACACAATGCGTGACAGATTCTGGTGCCCAGTGGCCTATTTAAAGCAAGCAGCATGAGCCATTAGTTGCTGGATGATCTTCAGCTGCCCCTGTTTCTGATATTATTTGATTTCCTGTTCCCGACTCAGCTTGACCTGTCTTGTCTGCATTCCTGGCTTTGACAACTAGGGAATGATTGGAGGTTACAATGGAAAAACAGCTTTGGAGGTTTCAGCACTAGGAGTGTACATGTCATTAAAAGGTCTTGCGTTTCCCATACCGGGAGTCGAACCCGGGCCGCCTGGGTGAAAACCAGGAATCCTAACCGCTAGACCATATGGGAAAACTTTCTGCCCTTCTTTGGGAAAAATAGAGAAAACTAAATTGAAAAAAAAATAATGCCGCCTGCATCATCTTCCAAGTATAGTGGCCAGCAGTGGCACGCAAATGCCCATTGCCGTTCAGCCTCGTTAGCGCAGCAGGTAGCGCGTCAGTCTCATAATCTGAAAGTCGTGAGTTCGATCCTCACACGGGGCACTGATTTCTCTGCTTCTTTTGAGTCTTGGGGTCCTTAATCCATGAAAATCACTACTCTTCATCCCTTAAGTTTTCCAAGAAGCCACATGGATGGAAAAGTGAGCGGCAGCTCAAGCTTTCAATGCTCTTTTGCCCTCCTAAATATTCCACCCAGCTGAAATCTTTAACTCTGCATCTAACAGACCTTGCAAGATACAAAGTCTACTCACCCTGGAAAAACAGAGGCATTTTCCATCTATGTGACATGCTTCCCTTTGTTTCATCACACAGAAAGCAAAAAGCAAAGAGGAATTCAAAAGGGCTTTTACAAAGGTGTGAAAAAAAAGGATAATGTCTGTATGAGAGAATGGTTCGTAGAAGATTGGCACATAGAAATTTGCCAATGCGAATGTGCAGAAGAGCAAGAACGGCCAGGAGAATTCATGTGCACATGCGCATGTGCGCATGTGCGTACGCCAAAGCGCACACAATGCGTGACAGATTCTGGTGCCCAGTGGCCTATTTAAAGCAAGCAGCATGAGCCATTAGTTGCTGGATGATCTTCAGCTGCCCCTGTTTCTGATATTATTTGATTTCCTGTTCCCGACTCAGCTTGACCTGTCTTGTCTGCATTCCTGGCTTTGACAACTAGGGAATGATTGGAGGTTACAATGGAAAAACAGCTTTGGAGGTTTCAGCACTAGGAGTGTACATGTCATTAAAAGGTCTTGCGTTTCCCATACCGGGAGTCAAACCCGGGCCACCTGGGTGAAAACCAGGAATCCTAACCGCTAGACCATATGGGAAAACTTTCTGCCCTTCTTTGGGAAAAATAGAGAAAACTAAATTGAAAAAAAATAATGCCGCCTGCATCATCTTCCAAGTATAGTGGCCAGCAGTGGCACGCAAATTCCCATTGCCGTTCAGCCTCGTTAGCGCAGCAGGTAGCGCGTCAGTCTCATAATCTGAAGGTCGTGAGTTTGATCCTCACACGGGGCACTGATCTCTCTGCTTCTTTTGAGTCTTGGGGTCCTTAATCCATGAAAATCACTACTCTTCATCCCTTAAGTTTTCCAAGAAGCCACATGGATGGAAAAGTGAGCGGCAGCTCAAGCTTTCAATGCTCTTTTGCCCTCCTAAATATTCCACCCAGCTGAAATCTTTAACTCTGCATCTAACAGACCTTGCAAGATACAATGTCTACTCACCCTGGAAAAACAGAGGCATTTTCCATCTATGTGACATGCTTCCCTTTGTTTCATCACACAGAAAGCAAAAAGCAAAGAGGAATTCAAAAGGGCTTTTACAAAGGTGTGAAAAAAAAGGATAATGTCTGTATGAGAGAATGGTTCGTAGAAGATTGGCACATAGAAATTTGCCAATGCGAATGTGCAGAAGAGCAAGAACGGCCAGGAGAATTCATGTGCACATGCGCATGTGCGTACGCCAAAGCGCACACAATGCGTGACAGATTCTGGTGCCCAGTGGCCTATTTAAAGCAAGCAGCATGAGCCATTAGTTGCTGGATGATCTTCAGCTGCCCCTGTTTCTGATATTATTTGATTTCCTGTTCCCGACTCAGCTTGACCTGTCTTGTCTGCATTCCTGGCTTTGACAACTAGGGAATGATTGGAGGTTACAATGGAAAAACAGCTTTGGAGGTTTCAGCACTAGGAGTGTACATGTCATTAAAAGGTCTTGCGTTTCCCATACCGGGAGTCGAACCCGGGCCGCCTGGGTGAAAACCAGGAATCCTAACCGCTAGACCATATGGGAAAACTTTCTGCCCTTCTTTGGGAAAAATAGAGAAAACTAAATTGAAAAAAAATAATGCCGCCTGCATCATCTTCCAAGTATAGTGGCCAGCAGTGGCACGCAAATTCCCATTGCCGTTCAGCCTCGTTAGCGCAGCAGGTAGCGCGTCAGTCTCATAATCTGAAGGTCGTGAGTTCGATCCTCACACGGGGCACTGATCTCTCTGCTTCTTTTGAGTCTTGGGGTCCTTAATCCATGAAAATCACTACTCTTCATCCCTTAAGTTTTCCAAGAAGCCACATGGATGGAAAAGTGAGCGGCAGCTCAAGCTTTCAATGCTCTTTTGCCCTCCTAAATATTCCACCCAGCTGAAATCTTTAACTCTGCATCTAACAGACCTTGCAAGATACAATGTCTACTCACCCTGGAAAAACAGAGGCATTTTCCATCTATGTGACATGCTTCCCTTTGTTTCATCACACAGAAAGCAAAAAGCAAAGAGGAATTCAAAAGGGCTTTTACAAAGGTGTGAAAAAAAAGGATAATGTCTGTATGAGAGAATGGTTCGTAGAAGATTGGCACATAGAAATTTGCCAATGCGAATGTGCAGAAGAGCAAGAACGGCCAGGAGAATTCATGTGCACATGCGCATGTGCGTACGCCAAAGCGCACACAATGCGTGACAGATTCTGGTGCCCAGTGGCCTATTTAAAGCAAGCAGCATGAGCCATTAGTTGCTGGATGATCTTCAGCTGCCCCTGTTTCTGATATTATTTGATTTCCTGTTCCCGACTCAGCTTGACCTGTCTTGTCTGCATTCCTGGCTTTGACAACTAGGGAATGATTGGAGGTTACAATGGAAAAACAGCTTTGGAGGTTTCAGCACTAGGAGTGTACATGTCATTAAAAGGTCTTGCGTTTCCCATACCGGGAGTCGAACCCGGGCCGCCTGGGTGAAAACCAGGAATCCTAACCGCTAGACCATATGGGAAAACTTTCTGCCCTTCTTTGGGAAAAATAGAGAAAACTAAATTGAAAAAAAATAATGCCGCCTGCATCATCTTCCAAGTATAGTGGCCAGCAGTGGCACGCAAATTCCCATCGCCGTTCAGCCTCGTTAGCGCAGCAGGTAGCGCGTCAGTCTCATAATCTGAAGGTCATGAGTTCGATCCTCACACGGGGCACTGATCTCTCTGCTTCTTTTGAGTCTTGGGGTCCTTAATCCATGAAAATCACTACTCTTCATCCCTTAAGTTTTCCAAGAAGCCACATGGATGGAAAAGTGAGCGGCAGCTCAAGCTTTCAATGCTCTTTTGCCCTCCTAAATATTCCACCCAGCTGAAATCTTTAACTCTGCATCTAACAGACCTTGCAAGATACAATGTCTACTCACCCTGGAAAAACAGAGGCATTTTCCATCTATGTGACATGCTTCCCTTTGTTTCATCACACAGAAAGCAAAAAGCAAAGAGGAATTCAAAAGGGCTTTTACAAAGGTGTGAAAAAAAAAGGATAATGTCTGTATGAGAGAATGGTTCGTAGAAGATTGGCACATAGAAATTTGCCAATGCGAATGTGCAGAAGAGCAAGAACGGCCAGGAGAATTCATGTGCACATGCGCATGTGCGCATGTGTGTACGCCAAAGCGCACACAATGCGTGACAGATTCTGGTGCCCAGTGGCCTATTTAAAGCAAGCAGCATGAGCCATTAGTTGCTGGATGATCTTCAGCTGCCCCTGTTTCTGATATTATTTGATTTCCTGTTCCCGACTCAGCTTGACCTGTCTTGTCTGCATTCCTGGCTTTGACAACTAGGGAATGATTGGAGGTTACAATGGAAAAACAGCTTTGGAGGTTTCAGCACTAGGAGTGTACATGTCATTAAAAGGTCTTGCGTTTCCCATACCGGGAGTCGAACCCGGGCCGCCTGGGTGAAAACCAGGAATCCTAACCGCTAGACCATATGGGAAAACTTTCTGCCCTTCTTTGGGAAAAATAGAGAAAACTAAATTGAAAAAAAATAATGCCGCCTGCATCATCTTCCAAGTATAGTGGCCAGCAGTGGCACGCAAGTTCCCATTGCCGTTCAGCCTCGTTAGCGCAGCAGGTAGCGCGTCAGTCTCATAATCTGAAGGTCGTGAGTTCGATCCTCACACGGGGCACTGATCTCTCTGCTTCTTTTGAGTCTTGGGGTCCTTAATCCATGAAAATCACTACTCTTCATCCCTTAAGTTTTCCAAGAAGCCACATGGATGGAAAAGTGAGCGGCAGCTCAAGCTTTCAATGCTCTTTTGCCCTCCTAAATATTCCACCCAGCTGAAATCTTTAACTCTGCATCTAACAGACCTTGCAAGATACAATGTCTACTCACCCTGGAAAAACAGAGGCATTTTCCATCTATGTGACATGCTTCCCTTTGTTTCATCACACAGAAAGCAAAAAACAAAGAGGAATTCAAAAGGGCTTTTACAAAGGTGTGAAAAAAAGGATAATGTCTGTATGAGAGAATGGTTCATAGAAGATTGGCACATAGAAATTTGCCAATGCGAATGTGCAGAAGAGCAAGAACGGCCAGGAGAATTCATGTGCACATGCGCATGTGCGCATGTGCGTACGCCAAAGCGCACACAATGCGTGACAGATTCTGGTGCCCAGTGGCCTATTTAAAGCAAGCAGCATGAGCCATTAGTTGCTGGATGATCTTCAGCTGCCCCTGTTTCTGATATTATTTGATTTCCTGTTCCCGACTCAGCTTGACCTGTCTTGTCTGCATTCCTGGCTTTGACAACTAGGGAATGATTGGAGGTTACAATGGAAAAACAGCTTTGGAGGTTTCAGCACTAGGAGTGTACATGTCATTAAAAGGTCTTGCGTTTCCCATACCGGGAGTCGAACCCGGGCCGCCTGGGTGAAAACCAGGAATTCTAACCGCTAGACCATATGGGAAAACTTTGGTTTTCATCTTCCAAGTATAGTGGCCAGCAGTGGCACGCAAATTCCCATTGCCGTTCAGCCTCGTTAGCGCAGCAGGTAGCGCGTCAGTCTCATAATCTGAAGGTCGTGAGTTCGATCCTCACACGGGGCACTGATCTCTCTGCTTCTTTTGAGTCTTGGGGTCCTTAATCCATGAAAATCACTACTCTTCATCCCTTAAGTTTTCCAAGAAGCCACATGGATGGAAAAGTGAGCGGCAGCTCAAGCTTTCAATGCTCTTTTGCCCTCCTATATATTCCACCCAGCTGAAATCTTTAACTCTGCATCTAACAGACCTTGCAAGATACAATGTCTACTCACCCTGGAAAAACAGAGGCATTTTCAAAGGTGCGTACACCAAAGCGCACACAATGCGTGACAGATTCTGGTGCCCAGTGGCCTATTTAAAGCAAGCAGCATGAGCCATTAGTTGCTGGATGATCTTCAGCTGCCCCTGTTTCTGATATTATTTGATTTCCTGTTCCCGACTCAGCTTGACCTGTCTTGTCTGCATTCCTGGCTTTGACAACTAGGGAATGATTGGAGGTTACAATGGAAAAACAGCTTTGGAGGTTTCAGCACTAGGAGTGTACATGTCATTAAAAGGTCTTGCGTTTCCCATACCGGGAGTCGAACCCGGCCGCCTGGGTGAAAACCAGAAATCCTAACCGCTAGACTATATGGGAAAACTTTCTTCTCCTCTTTGGGAAAAATAGAGAAAACTAAATTGAAAAAAAATAATGCCGCCTGCATCATCTTCCAAGTATAGTGGCCAGCAGTGGCACGCAAATTCCCATTGCCGTTCAGCCTCGTTAGCGCAGCAGGTAGCATGTCAGTCTCATAATCTGAAGGTCGTGAGTTCGATCCTCACATGGGGCACTGATCTCTCTGCTTCTTTTGAGTCTTGGGGTCCTTAATCCATGAAAATCACTACTCTTCATCCCTTAAGTTTTCCAAGAAGCCACATGGATGGAAAAGTGAGCGGCAGCTCAAGCTTTCAATGCTCTTTTGCCCTCCTAAATATTCCACCCAGCTGAAATCTTTAACTCTGCATCTAACAGACCTTGCAAGATACAATGTCTACTCACCCTGGAAAAACAGAGGCATTTTCCATCTATGTGACATGCTTCCCTTTGTTTCATCACACAGAAAGCAAAAAGCAAAGAGGAATTCAAAAGGGCTTTTACAAAGGTGTGAAAAAAAAGGATAATGTCTGTATGAGAGAATGGTTCGTAGAAGATTGGCACATAGAAATTTGCCAATGCGAATGTGCAGAAGAGCAAGAACGGCCAGGAGAATTCATGTGCACATGCGCATGTGCGCATGCCAAAGCGCACACAATGCGTGACAGATTCTGGTGCCCAGTGGCCTATTTAAAGCAAGCAGCATGAGCCATTAGTTGCTGGATGATCTTCAGCTGCCCCTGTTTCTGATATTATTTGATTTCCTGTTCCCGACTCAGCTTGACCTGTCTTGTCTGCATTCCTGGCTTTGACAACTAGGGAATGATTGGAGGTTACAATGGAAAAACAGCTTTGGAGGTTTCAGCACTAGGAGTGTACATGTCATTAAAAGGTCTTGCGTTTCCCATACCGGGAGGCGAACCCGGGCCGCCTGGGTGAAAACCAGGAATCCTAACCGCTAGACCATATGGGAAAACTTTCTGCCCTTCTTTGGGAAAAATAGAGAAAACTAAATTGAAAAAAAATAATGCCGCCTGCATCATCTTCCAAGTATAGTGGCCAGCAGTGGCACGCAAATTCCCATTGCTGTTCAGCCTCGTTAGCGCAGCAGGTAGCGCGTCAGTCTCATAATCTGAAGGTCGTGAGTTCGATCCTCACACGGGGCACTGATCTCTCTGCTTCTTTTGAGTCTTGGGGTCCTTAATCCATGAAAATCACTACTCTTCATCCCTTAAGTTTTCCAAGAAGCCACATGGATGGAAAAGTGAGCGGCAGCTCAAGCTTTCAATGCTCTTTTGCCCTCCTAAATATTCCACCCAGCTGAAATCTTTAACTCTGCATCTAACAGACCTTGCAAGATACAATGTCTACTCACCCTGGAAAAACAGAGGCATTTTCCATCTATGTGACATGCTTCCCTTTGTTTCATCACACAGAAAGCAAAAAGCAAAGAGGAATTCAAAAGGGCTTTTACAAAGGTGTGAAAAAAAAGGATAATGTCTGTATGAGAGAATGGTTCGTAGAAGATTGGCACATAGAAATTTGCCAATGCGAATGTGCAGAAGAGCAAGAACGGCCAGGAGAATTCATGTGCACATGCGCATGTGCGCATGTGCGTACGCCAAAGCGCACACAATGCGTGACAGATTCTGGTGCCCAGTGGCCTATTTAAAGCAAGCAGCATGAGCCATTAGTTGCTGGATGATCTTCAGCTGCCCCTGTTTCTGATATTATTTGATTTCCTGTTCCCGACTCAGCTTGACCTGTCTTGTCTGCATTCCTGGCTTTGACAACTAGGGAATGATTGGAGGTTACAATGGAAAAACAGCTTTGGAGGTTTCAGCACTAGGAGTGTACATGTCATTAAAAGGTCTTGCGTTTCCCATACCGGGAGTCGAACCCGGGCCGCCTGGGTGAAAACCAGGAATCCTAACCGCTAGACCATATGGGAAAACTTTCTGCCCTTCTTTGGGAAAAATAGAGAAAACTAAATTGAAAAAAAATAATGCCGCCTGCATCATCTTCCAAGTATAGTGGCCAGCAGTGGCACGCAAATTCCCATTGCCGTTCAGCCTCGTTAGCGCAGCAGGTAGCGTGTCAGTCTCATAATCTGAAGGTCGTGAGTTCGATCCTCACACGGGGCACTGATCTCTCTGCTTCTTTTGAGTCTTGGGGTCCTTAATCCATGAAAATCACTACTCTTCATCCCTTAAGTTTTCCAAGAAGCCACATGGATGGAAAAGTGAGCGGCAGCTCAAGCTTTCAATGCTCTTTTGCCTTCCTAAATATTCCACCCAGCTGAAATCTTTAACTCTGCATCTAACAGACCTTGCAAGATACAATGTCTACTCACCCTGGAAAAACAGAGGCATTTTCCATCTATGTGACATGCTTCCCTTTGTTTCATCACACAGAAAGCAAAAAGCAAAGAGGAATTCAAAAGGGCTTTTACAAAGGTGTGAAAAAAAAGGATAATGTCTGTATGAGAGAATGGTTCGTAGAAGATTGGCACATAGAAATTTGCCAATGCGAATGTGCAGAAGAGCAAGAACGGCCAGGAGAATTCATGTGCACATGCGCATGTGCGCATGTGCGTACGCCAAAGCGCACACAATGCGTGACAGATTCTGGTGCCCAGTGGCCTATTTAAAGCAAGCAGCATGAGCCATTAGTTGCTGGATGATCTTCAGCTGCCCCTGTTTCTGATATTATTTGATTTCCTGTTCCCGACTCAGCTTGACCTGTCTTGTCTGCATTCCTGGCTTTGACAACTAGGGAATGATTGGAGGTTACAATGGAAAAACAGCTTTGGAGGTTTCAGCACTAGGAGTGTACATGTCATTAAAAGGTCTTGCGTTTCCCATACCGGGAGTCGAACCCGGGCCGCCTGGGTGAAAACCAGGAATCCTAACCGCTAGACCATATGGGAAAACTTTCTGCCCTTCTTTGGGAAAAATAGAGAAAACTAAATTGAAAAAAAATAATGCCGCCTGCATCATCTTCCAAGTATAGTGGCCAGCAGTGGCACGCAAATTCCCATTGACGTTAAGCCTCGTTAGCGCAGCAGGTAGCGCGTCAGTCTCATAATCTGAAGGTTGTGAGTTCGATCCTCACACGGGGCACTGATCTCTCTGCTTCTTTTGAGTCTTGGGGTCCTTAATCCATGAAAATCACTACTCTTCATCCCTTAAGTTTTCCAAGAAGCCACATGGATGGAAAAGTGAGCGGCAGCTCAAGCTTTCAATGCTCTTTTGCCCTCCTAAATATTCCACCCAGCTGAAATCTTTAACTCTGCATCTAACAGACCTTGCAAGATACAATGTCTACTCACCCTGGAAAAACAGAGGCATTTTCCATCTATGTGACATGCTTCCCTTTGTTTCATCACACAGAAAGCAAAAAGCAAAGAGGAATTCAAAAGGGCTTTTACAAAGGTGTGAAAAAAAGGATAATGTCTGTATGAGAGAATGGTTCGTAGAAGATTGGCACATAGAAATTTGCCAATGCGAATGTGCAGAAGAGCAAGAACGGCCAGGAAAATTCATGTGCACATGCGCATGTGCGCATGTGTGTACGCCAAAGCGCACACAATGCGTGACAGATTCTGGTGCCCAGTGGCCTATTTAAAGCAAGCAGCATGAGCCATTAGTTGCTGGATGATCTTCAGCTGCCCCTGTTTCTGATATTATTTGATTTCCTGTTCCCGACTCAGCTTGACCTGTCTTGTCTGCATTCCTGGCTTTGACAACTAGGGAATGATTGGAGGTTACAATGGAAAAACAGCTTTGGAGGTTTCAGCACTAGGAGTGTACATGTCATTAAAAGGTCTTGCGTTTCCCATACCGGGAGTCGAACCCGGGCCGCCTGGGTGAAAACCAGGAACCCTAACCGCTAGACCATATGGGAAAACTTTCTGCCATTCTTTGGGAAAAATAGAGAAAACTAAATTGAAAAAAAATAATGCCGCCTGCATCATCTTCCAAGTATAGTGGCCAGCAGTGGCACGCAAATTCCCATTGCCGTTCAGCCTCGTTAGCGCAGCAGGTAGCGCGTCAGTCTCATAATCTGAAGGTCGTGAGTTCGATCCTCACACGGGGCACTGATCTCTCTGCTTCTTTTGAGTCTTAGGGTCCTTAATCCATGAAAATCACTACTCTTCATCCCTTAAGTTTTCCAAGAAGCCACATGGGTGGAAAAGTGAGCGGCAGCTCAAGCTTTCAATGCTCTTTTGCCCTCCTAAATATTCCACCCAGCTGAAATCTTTAACTCTGCATCTAACAGACCTTGCAAGATACAATGTCTACTCACCCTGGAAAAACAGAGGCATTTTCCATCTATGTGACATGCTTCCCTTTGTTTCATCACACAGAAAGCAAAAAGCAAAGAGGAATTCAAAAGGGCTTTTACAAAGGTGTGAAAAAAAAGGATAATGTCTGTATGAGAGAATGGTTCGTAGAAGATTGGAACATAGAAATTTGCCAATGCGAATGTGCAGAAGAGCAAGAACGGCCAGGAGAATTCATGTGCACATGCGCATGTGCGCATGTGCGTACGCCAAAGCGCACACAATGCGTGACAGATTCTGGTGCCCAGTGGCCTATTTAAAGCAAGCAGCATGAGCCATTAGTTGCTGGATGATCTTCAGCTGCCCCTGTTTCTGATATTATTTGATTTCCTGTTCCCGACTCAGCTTGACCTGTCTTGTCTGCATTCCTGGCTTTGACAACTAGGGAATGATTGGAGGTTACAATGGAAAAACAGCTTTGGAGGTTTCAGCACTAGGAGTGTACATGTCATTAAAAGGTCTTGCGTTTCCCATACCGGGAGTCGAACCCGGGCCGCCTGGGTGAAAACCAGGAATCCTAACCGCTAGACCATATGGGAAAACTTTCTGCCCTTCTTTGGGAAAAATAGAGAAAACTAAATTGAAAAAAAATAATGCCGCCTGCATCATCTTCCAAGTATAGTGGCCAGCAGTGGCACGCAAATTCCCATTGCCGTTCAGCCTCGTTAGCGCAGCAGGTAGCGCGTCAGTCTCATAATCTGAAGGTCGTGAGTTCGATCCTCACACGGGGCACTGATCTCTCTGCTTCTTTTGAGTCTTGGGGTCCTTAATCCATGAAAATCACTACTCTTCATCCCTTAAGTTTTCCAAGAAGCCACATGGATGGAAAAGTGAGCGGCAGCTCAAGCTTTCAATGCTCTTTTGCCCTCCTAAATATTCCACCCAGCTGAAATCTTTAACTCTGCATCTAACAGACCTTGCAAGATACAATGTCTACTCACCCTGGAAAAACAGAGGCATTTTCCATCTATGTGACATGCTTCCCTTTGTTTCATCACACAGAAAGCAAAAAGCAAAGAGGAATTCAAAAGGGCTTTTACAAAGGTGTGAAAAAAAAGGATAATGTCTGTATGAGAGAATGGTTCGTAGAAGATTGGCACATAGAAATTTGCCAATGCGAATGTGCAGAAGAGCAAGAACGGCCAGGAGAATTCATGTGCACATGCGCATGTGCGT
Source organism: Aquarana catesbeiana (assembly GCF_042186555.1). Taxonomy (NCBI): domain Eukaryota; kingdom Metazoa; phylum Chordata; class Amphibia; order Anura; family Ranidae; genus Aquarana; species Aquarana catesbeiana. Next base: position 678,365,477 of record NC_133326.1, read on the forward strand.
ACGCCAAAGCGCACACAATGCGTGACAGATTCTGGTGCCCAGTGGCCTATTTAAAGCAAGCAGCATGAGCCATTAGTTGCTGGATGATCTTCAGCTGCCCCTGTTTCTGATATTATTTGATTTCCTGTTCCCGACTCAGCTTGACCTGTCTTGTCTGCATTCCTGGCTTTGACAACTAGGGAATGATTGGAGGTTACAATGGAAAAACAGCTTTGGAGGTTTCAGCACTAGGAGTGTACATGTCATTAAAAGGTCTTGCGTTTCCCATACCGGGAGTCGAACCCGGGCCGCCTGGGTGAAAACCAGGAATCCTAACCGCTAGACCATATGGGAAAACTTTCTGCCCTTCTTTGGGAAAAATAGAGAAAACTAAATTGAAAAAAAATAATGCCGCCTGCATCATCTTCCAAGTATAGTGGCCAGCAGTGGCACGCAAATTCCCATTGCCGTTCAGCCTCGTTAGCGCAGCAGGTAGCGCGTCAGTCTCATAATCTGAAGGTCATGAGTTCGATCCTCACACGGGGCACTGATCTCTCTGCTTCTTTTGAGTCTTGGGGTCCTTAATCCATGAAAATCACTACTCTTCATCCCTTAAGTTTTCCAAGAAGCCACATGGATGGAAAAGTGAGCGGCAGCTCAAGCTTTCAATGCTCTTTTGCCCTCCTAAATATTCCACCCAGCTGAAATCTTTAACTCTGCATCTAACAGACCTTGCAAGATACAATGTCTACTCACCCTGGAAAAACAGAGGCATTTTCCATCTATGTGACATGCTTCCCTTTGTTTCATCACACAGAAAGCAAAAAGCAAAGAGGAATTCAAAAGGGCTTTTACAAAGGTGTGAAAAAAAAAGGATAATGTCTGTATGAGAGAATGGTTCGTAGAAGATTGGCACATAGAAATTTGCCAATGCGAATGTGCAGAAGAGCAAGAACGGCCAGGAGAATTCATGTGCACATGCGCATGTGCGCATGTGTGTACGCCAAAGCGCACACAATGCGTGACAGATTCTGGTGCCCAGTGGCCTATTTAAAGCAAGCAGCATGAGCCATTAGTTGCTGGATGATCTTCAGCTGCCCCTGTTTCTGATATTATTTGATTTCCTGTTCCCGACTCAGCTTGACCTGTCTTGTCTGCATTCCTGGCTTTGACAACTAGGGAATGATTGGAGGTTACAATGGAAAAACAGCTTTGGAGGTTTCAGCACTAGGAGTGTACATGTCATTAAAAGGTCTTGCGTTTCCCATACCGGGAGTCGAACCCGGGCCGCCTGGGTGAAAACCAGGAATCCTAACCGCTAGACCATATGGGAAAACTTTCTGCCCTTCTTTGGGAAAAATAGAGAAAACTAAATTGAAAAAAAATAATGCCGCCTGCATCATCTTCCAAGTATAGTGGCCAGCAGTGGCACGCAAATTCCCATTGCCGTTCAGCCTCGTTAGCGCAGCAGGTAGCGCGTCAGTCTCATAATCTGAAGGTCGTGAGTTCGATCCTCACACGGGGCACTGATCTCTCTGCTTCTTTTGAGTCTTGGGGTCCTTAATCCATGAAAATCACTACTCTTCATCCCTTAAGTTTTCCAAGAAGCCACATGGATGGAAAAGTGAGCGGCAGCTCAAGCTTTCAATGCTCTTTTGCCCTCCTAAATATTCCACCCAGCTGAAATCTTTAACTCTGCATCTAACAGACCTTGCAAGATACAATGTCTACTCACCCTGGAAAAACAGAGGCATTTTCCATCTATGTGACATGCTTCCCTTTGTTTCATCACACAGAAAGCAAAAAGCAAAGAGGAATTCAAAAGGGCTTTTACAAAGGTGTGAAAAAAAAAGGATAATGTCTGTATGAGAGAATGGTTCGTAGAAGATTGGCACATAGAAATTTGCCAATGCGAATGTGCAGAAGAGCAAGAACGGCCAGGAGAATTCATGTGCACATGCGCATGTGCGCATGTGTGTACGCCAAAGCGCACACAATGCGTGACAGATTCTGGTGCCCAGTGGCCTATTTAAAGCAAGCAGCATGAGCCATTAGTTGCTGGATGATCTTCAGCTGCCCCTGTTTCTGATATTATTTGATTTCCTGTTCCCGACTCAGCTTGACCTGTCTTGTCTGCATTCCTGGCTTTGACAACTAGGGAATGATTGGAGGTTACAATGGAAAAACAGCTTTGGAGGTTTCAGCACTAGGAGTGTACATGTCATTAAAAGGTCTTGCGTTTCCCATACCGGGAGTCGAACCCGGGCCGCCTGGGTGAAAACCAGGAATCCTAACCGCTAGACCATATGGGAAAACTTTCTGCCCTTCTTTGGGAAAAATAGAGAAAACTAAATTGAAAAAAAATAATGCCGCCTGCATCATCTTCCAAGTATAGTGGCCAGCAGTGGCACGCAAATTCCCATTGCCGTTCAGCCTCGTTAGCGCAGCAGGTAGCGCGTCAGTCTCATAATCTGAAGGTCGTGAGTTCGATCCTCACACGGGGCACTGATCTCTCTGCTTCTTTTGAGTCTTGGGGTCCTTAATCCATGAAAATCACTACTCTTCATCCCTTAAGTTTTCCAAGAAGCCACATGGATGGAAAAGTGAGCGGCAGCTCAAGCTTTCAATGCTCTTTTGCCCTCCTAAATATTCCACCCAGCTGAAATCTTTAACTCTGCATCTAACAGACCTTGCAAGATACAATGTCTACTCACCCTGGAAAAACAGAGGCATTTTCCATCTATGTGACATGCTTCCCTTTGTTTCATCACACAGAAAGCAAAAAACAAAGAGGAATTCAAAAGGGCTTTTACAAAGGTGTGAAAAAAAGGATAATGTCTGTATGAGAGAATGGTTCATAGAAGATTGGCACATAGAAATTTGCCAATGCGAATGTGCAGAAGAGCAAGAACGGCCAGGAGAATTCATGTGCACATGCGCATGTGCGCATGTGCGTACGCCAAAGCGCACACAATGCGTGACAGATTCTGGTGCCCAGTGGCCTATTTAAAGCAAGCAGCATGAGCCATTAGTTGCTGGATGATCTTCAGCTGCCCCTGTTTCTGATATTATTTGATTTCCTGTTCCCGACTCAGCTTGACCTGTCTTGTCTGCATTCCTGGCTTTGACAACTAGGGAATGATTGGAGGTTACAATGGAAAAACAGCTTTGGAGGTTTCAGCACTAGGAGTGTACATGTCATTAAAAGGTCTTGCGTTTCCCATACCGGGAGTCGAACCCGGGCCGCCTGGGTGAAAACCAGGAATCCTAACCGCTAGACCATATGGGAAAACTTTCTGCCCTTCTTTGGGAAAAATAGAGAAAACTAAATTGAAAAAAAATAATGCCGCCTGCATCATCTTCCAAGTATAGTGGCCAGCAGTGGCACGCAAATTCCCATTGCCGTTCAGCCTCGTTAGCGCAGCAGGTAGCGCGTCAGTCTCATAATCTGAAGGTCGTGAGTTCGATCCTCACACGGGGCACTGATCTCTCTGCTTCTTTTGAGTCTTGGGGTCCTTAATCCATGAAAATCACTACTCTTCATCCCTTAAGTTTTCCAAGAAGCCACATGGATGGAAAAGTGAGCGGCAGCTCAAGCTTTCAATGCTCTTTTGCCCTCCTAAATATTCCACCCAGCTGAAATCTTTAACTCTGCATCTAACAGACCTTGCAAGATACAATGTCTACTCACCCTGGAAAAACAGAGGCATTTTCCATCTATGTGACATGCTTCCCTTTGTTTCATCACACAGAAAGCAAAAAGCAAAGAGGAATTCAAAAGGGCTTTTACAAAGGTGTGAAAAAAAAAGGATAATGTCTGTATGAGAGAATGGTTCGTAGAAGATTGGCACATAGAAATTTGCCAATGCGAATGTGCAGAAGAGCAAGAACGGCCAGGAGAATTCATGTGCACATGCGCATGTGCGCATGTGTGTACGCCAAAGCGCACACAATGCGTGACAGATTCTGGTGCCCAGTGGCCTATTTAAAGCAAGCAGCATGAGCCATTAGTTGCTGGATGATCTTCAGCTGCCCCTGTTTCTGATATTATTTGATTTCCTGTTCCCGACTCAGCTTGACCTGTCTTGTCTGCATTCCTGGCTTTGACAACTAGGGAATGATTGGAGGTTACAATGGAAAAACAGCTTTGGAGGTTTCAGCACTAGGAGTGTACATGTCATTAAAAGGTCTTGTGTTTCCCATACCGGGAGTCGAACCCGGGCCGCCTGGGTGAAAACCAGGAATCCTAACCGCTAGACCATATGGGAAAACTTTCTGCCCTTCTTTGGGAAAAATAGAGAAAACTAAATTGAAAAAAAATAATGCCGCCTGCATCATCTTCCAAGTATAGTGGCCAGCAGTGGCACGCAAATTCCCATTGCCGTTCAGCCTCGTTAGCGCAGCAGGTAGCGCGTCAGTCTCATAATCTGAAGGTCGTGAGTTCGATCCTCACACGGGGCACTGATCTCTCTGCTTCTTTTGAGTCTTGGGGTCCTTAATCCATGAAAATCACTACTCTTCATCCCTTAAGTTTTCCAAGAAGCCACATGGATGGAAAAGTGAGCGGCAGCTCAAGCTTTCAATGCTCTTTTGCCCTCCTAAATATTCCACCCAGCTGAAATCTTTAACTCTGCATCTAACAGACCTTGCAAGATACAATGTCTACTCACCCTGGAAAAACAGAGGCATTTTCCATCTATGTGACATGCTTCCCTTTGTTTCATCACACAGAAAGCAAAAAACAAAGAGGAATTCAAAAGGGCTTTTACAAAGGTGTGAAAAAAAGGATAATGTCTGTATGAGAGAATGGTTCATAGAAGATTGGCACATAGAAATTTGCCAATGCGAATGTGCAGAAGAGCAAGAACGGCCAGGAGAATTCATGTGCACATGCGCATGTGCGTACGCCAAAGCGCACACAATGCGTGACAGATTCTGGTGCCCAGTGGCCTATTTAAAGCAAGCAGCATGAGCCATTAGTTGCTGGATGATCTTCAGCTGCCCCTGTTTCTGATATTATTTGATTTCCTGTTCCCGACTCAGCTTGACCTGTCTTGTCTGCATTCCTGGCTTTGACAACTAGGGAATGATTGGAGGTTACAATGGAAAAACAGCTTTGGAGGTTTCAGCACTAGGAGTGTACATGTCATTAAAAGGTCTTGCGTTTCCCATACCGGGAGTCGAACCCGGGCCGCCTGGGTGAAAACCAGGAATCCTAACCGCTAGACCATATGGGAAAACTTTCTGCCCTTCTTTGGGAAAAATAGAGAAAACTAAATTGAAAAAAAATAATGCCGCCTGCATCATCTTCCAAGTATAGTGGCCAGCAGTGGCACGCAAATTCCCATTGCCGTTCAGCCTCGTTAGCGCAGCAGGTAGCGCGTCAGTCTCATAATCTGAAGGTCGTGAGTTCGATCCTCACACGGGGCACTGATCTCTCTGCTTCTTTTGAGTCTTGGGGTCCTTAATCCATGAAAATCACTACTCTTCATCCCTTAAGTTTTCCAAGAAGCCACATGGATGGAAAAGTGAGCGGCAGCTCAAGCTTTCAATGCTCTTTTGCCCTCCTAAATATTCCACCCAGCTGAAATCTTTAACTCTGCATCTAACAGACCTTGCAAGATACAATGTCTACTCACCCTGGAAAAACAGAGGCATTTTCCATCTATGTGACATGCTTCCCTTTGTTTCATCACACAGAAAGCAAAAAGCAAAGAGGAATTCAAAAGGGCTTTTACAAAGGTGTGAAAAAAAAGGATAATGTCTGTATGAGAGAATGGTTCATAGAAGATTGGCACATAGAAATTTGCCAATGCGAATGTGCAGAAGAGCAAGAACGGCCAGGAGAATTCATGTGCACATGCGCATGTGCGCATGTGCGTACGCCAAAGCGCACACAATGCGTGACAGATTCTGGTGCCCAGTGGCCTATTTAAAGCAAGCAGCATGAGCCATTAGTTGCTGGATGATCTTCAGCTGCCCCTGTTTCTGATATTATTTGATTTCCTGTTCCCGACTCAGCTTGACCTGTCTTGTCTGCATTCCTGGCTTTGACAACTAGGGAATGATTGGAGGTTACAATGGAAAAACAGCTTTGGAGGTTTCAGCACTAGGAGTGTACATGTCATTAAAAGGTCTTGCGTTTCCCATACCGGGAGTCGAACCCGGGCCGCCTGGGTGAAAACCAGGAATCCTAACCGCTAGACCATATGGGAAAACTTTCTGCCCTTCTTTGGGAAAAATAGAGAAAACTAAATTGAAAAAAAATAATGCCGCCTGCATCATCTTCCAAGTATAGTGGCCAGCAGTGGCACGCAAATTCCCATTGCCGTTCAGCCTCGTTAGCGCAGCAGGTAGCGCGTCAGTCTCATAATCTGAAGGTCGTGAGTTCGATCCTCACACGGGGCACTGATCTCTCTGCTTCTTTTGAGTCTTGGGGTCCTTAATCCATGAAAATCACTACTCTTCATCCCTTAAGTTTTCCAAGAAGCCACATGGATGGAAAAGTGAGCGGCAGCTCAAGCTTTCAATGCTCTTTTGCCCTCCTAAATATTCCACCCAGCTGAAATCTTTAACTCTGCATCTAACAGACCTTGCAAGATACAATGTCTACTCACCCTGGAAAAACAGAGGCATTTTCCATCTATGTGACATGCTTCCCTTTGTTTCATCACACAGAAAGCAAAAAACAAAGAGGAATTCAAAAGGGCTTTTACAAAGGTGTGAAAAAAAGGATAATGTCTGTATGAGAGAATGGTTCATAGAAGATTGGCACATAGAAATTTGCCAATGCGAATGTGCAGAAGAGCAAGAACGGCCAGGAGAATTCATGTGCACATGCGCATGTGCGCATGTGCGTACGCCAAAGCGCACACAATGCGTGACAGATTCTGGTGCCCAGTGGCCTATTTAAAGCAAGCAGCATGAGCCATTAGTTGCTGGATGATCTTCAGCTGCCCCTGTTTCTGATATTATTTGATTTCCTGTTCCCGACTCAGCTTGACCTGTCTTGTCTGCATTCCTGGCTTTGACAACTAGGGAATGATTGGAGGTTACAATGGAAAAACAGCTTTGGAGGTTTCAGCACTAGGAGTGTACATGTCATTAAAAGGTCTTGCGTTTCCCATACCGGGAGTCGAACCCGGGCCGCCTGGGTGAAAACCAGGAATTCTAACCGCTAGACCATATGGGAAAACTTTGGTTTTCATCTTCCAAGTATAGTGGCCAGCAGTGGCACGCAAATTCCCATTGCCGTTCAGCCTCGTTAGCGCAGCAGGTAGTGCGTCAGTCTCATAATCTGAAGGTCGTGAGTTCGATCCTCACACGGGGCACTGATCTCTCTGCTTCTTTTGAGTCTTGGGGTCCTTAATCCATGAAAATCACTACTCTTCATCCCTTAAGTTTTCCAAGAAGCCACATGGATGGAAAAGTGAGCGGCAGCTCAAGCTTTCAATGCTCTTTTGCCCTCCTATATATTCCACCCAGCTGAAATCTTTAACTCTGCATCTAACAGACCTTGCAAGATACAATGTCTACTCACCCTGGAAAAACAGAGGCATTTTCAAAGGTGCGTACGCCAAAGCGCACACAATGCGTGACAGATTCTGGTGCCCAGTGGCCTATTTAAAGCAAGCAGCATGAGCCATTAGTTGCTGGATGATCTTCAGCTGCCCCTGTTTCTGATATTATTTGATTTCCTGTTCCCGACTCAGCTTGACCTGTCTTGTCTGCATTCCTGGCTTTGACAACTAGGGAATGATTGGAGGTTACAATGGAAAAACAGCTTTGGAGGTTTCAGCACTAGGAGTGTACATGTCATTAAAAGGTCTTGCGTTTCCCATACCGGGAGTCGAACCCGGGCCGCCTGGGTGAAAACCAGGAATCCTAACCGCTAGACCATATGGGAAAACTTTCTGCCCTTCTTTGGGAAAAATAGAGAAAACTAAATTGAAAAAAAATAATGCCGCCTGCATCATCTTCCAAGTAAAGTGGCCAGCAGTGGCACGCAAATTCCCATTGCCGTTCAGCCTCGTTAGCGCAGCAGGTAGCGCGTCAGTCTCATAATCTGAAGGTTGTGAGTTCGATCCTCACACGGGGCACTGATCTCTCTGCTTCTTTTGAGTCTTGGGGTCCTTAATCCATGAAAATCACTACTCTTCATCCCTTAAGTTTTCCAAGAAGCCACATGGATGGAAAAGTGAGCGGCAGCTCAAGCTTTCAATGCTCTTTTGCCCTCCTAAATATTCCACCCAGCTGAAATCTTTAACTCTGCATCTAACAGACCTTGCAAGATACAATGTCTACTCACCCTGGAAAAACAGAGGCATTTTCCATCTATGTGACATGCTTCCCTTTGTTTCATCACACAGAAAGCAAAAAGCAAAGAGGAATTCAAAAGGGCTTTTACAAAGGTGTGAAAAAAAAGGATAATGTCTGTATGAGAGAATGGTTCGTAGAAGATTGGCACATAGAAATTTGCCAATGCGAATGTGCAGAAGAGCAAGAACGGCCAGGAGAATTCATGTGCACATGCGCATGTGCGCATGTGCGTACGCCAAAGCGCACACAATGCGTGACAGATTCTGGTGCCCAGTGGCCTATTTAAAGCAAGCAGCATGAGCCATTAGTTGCTGGATGATCTTCAGCTGCCCCTGTTTCTGATATTATTTGATTTCCTGTTCCCGACTCAGCTTGACCTGTCTTGTCTGCATTCCTGGCTTTGACAACTAGGGAATGATTGGAGGTTACAATGGAAAAACAGCTTTGGAGGTTTCAGCACTAGGAGTGTACATGTCATTAAAAGGTCTTGCGTTTCCCATACCGGGAGTCGAACCCGGGCCGCCTGGGTGAAAACCAGGAACCCTAACCGCTAGACCATATGGGAAAACTTTCTGCCCTTCTTTGGGAAAAATAGAGAAAACTAAATTGAAAAAAAATAATGCCGCCTGCATCATCTTCCAAGTATAGTGGCCAGCAGTGGCACGCAAATTCCCATTGCCGTTCAGCCTCGTTAGCGCAGCAGGTAGCGCATCAGTCTCATAATCTGAAGGTCGTGAGTTCGATCCTCACACGGGGCACTGATCTCTCTGCTTCTTTTGAGTCTTGGGGTCCTTAATCCATGAAAATCACTACTCTTCATCCCTTAAGTTTTCCAAGAAGCCACATGGATGGAAAAGTGAGCGGCAGCTCAAGCTTTCAATGCTCTTTTGCCCTCCTAAATATTCCACCCAGCTGAAATCTTTAACTCTGCATCTAACAGACCTTGCAAGATACAATGTCTACTCACCCTGGAAAAACAGAGGCATTTTCCATCTATGTGACATGCTTCCCTTTGTTTCATCACACAGAAAGCAAAAAGCAAAGAGGAATTCAAAAGGGCTTTTACAAAGGTGTGAAAAAAAAGGATAATGTCTGTATGAGAGAATGGTTCGTAGAAGATTGGCACATAGAAATTTGCCAATGCGAATGTGCAGAAGAGCAAGAACGGCCAGGAGAATTCATGTGCACATGCGCATGTGTGCATGTGCGTACGCCAAAGCGCACACAATGCGTGACAGATTCTGGTGCCCAGTGGCCTATTTAAAGCAAGCAGCATGAGCCATTAGTTGCTGGATGATCTTCAGCTGCCCCTGTTTCTGATATTATTTGATTTCCTGTTCCCGACTCAGCTTGACCTGTCTTGTCTGCATTCCTGGCTTTGACAACTAGGGAATGATTGGAGGTTACAATGGAAAAACAGCTTTGGAGGTTTCAGCACTAGGAGTGTACATGTCATTAAAAGGTCTTGCGTTTCCCATACTGGGAGTCGAACCCGGGCCGCCTGGGTGAAAACCAGGAATCCTAACCGCTAGACCATATGGGAAAACTTTCTGCCCTTCTTTGGGAAAAATAGAGAAAACTAAATTGAAAAAAAATAATGCCGCCTGCATCATCTTCCAAGTATAGTGGCCAGCAGTGGCACGCAAATTCCCATTGCCGTTCAGCCTCGTTAGCGCAGCAGGTAGCGCGTCAGTCTCATAATCTGAAGGTCGTGAGTTCGATCCTCACACGGGGCACTGATCTCTCTGCTTCTTTTGAGTCTTGGGGTCCTTAATCCATGAAAATCACTACTCTTCATCCCTTAAGTTTTCCAAGAAGCCACATGGATGGAAAAGTGAGCGGCAGCTCAAGCTTTCAATGCTCTTTTGCCCTCCTAAAAATTCCACCCAGCTGAAATCTTTAACTCTGCATCTAACAGACCTTGCAAGATACAATGTCTACTCACCCTGGAAAAACAGAGGCATTTTCCATCTATGTGACATGCTTCCCTTTGTTTCATCACACAGAAAGCAAAAAGCAAAGAGGAATTCAAAAGGGCTTTTACAAAGGTGTGAAAAAAAAGGATAATGTCTGTATGAGAGAATGGTTCGTAGAAGATTGGCACATAGAAATTTGACAATGCGAATGTGCAGAAGAGCAAGAACGGCCAGGAGAATTCATGTGCGCATGTGCGTACGCCAAAGCGCACACAATGCGTGACAGATTCTGGTGCCCAGTGGCCTATTTAAAGCAAGCAGCATGAGCCATTAGTTGCTGGATGATCTTCAGCTGCCCCTGTTTCTGATATTATTTGATTTCCTGTTCCCGACTCAGCTTGACCTGTCTTGTCTGCATTCCTGGCTTTGACAACTAGGGAATGATTGGAGGTTACAATGGAAAAACAGCTTTGGAGGTTTCAGCACTAGGAGTGTACATGTCATTAAAAGGTCTTGCGTTTCCCATACCGGGAGTCGAACCCGGGCCGCCTGGGTGAAAACCAGGAATCCTAACCGCTAGACCATATGGGAAAACTTTCTGCCCTTCTTTGGGAAAAATAGAGAAAACTAAATTGAAAAAAAATAATGCCGCCTGCATCATCTTCCAAGTATAGTGGCCAGCAGTGGCACGCAAATTCCCATTGCCGTTCAGCCTCGTTAGCGCAGCAGGTAGCGCGTCAGTCTCATAATCTGAAGGTCGTGAGTTCGATCCTCACACGGGGCACTGATCTCTCTGCTTCTTTTGAGTCTTGGGGTCCTTAATCCATGAAAATCACTACTCTTCATCCCTTAAGTTTTCCAAGAAGCCACATGGATGGAAAAGTGAGCGGCAGCTCAAGCTTTCAATGCTCTTTTGCCCTCCTAAATATTCCACCCAGCTGAAATCTTTAACTCTGCATCTAACAGACCTTGCAAGATACAATGTCTACTCACCCTGGAAAAACAGAGGCATTTTCCATCTATGTGACATGCTTCCCTTTGTTTCATCACACAGAAAGCAAAAAGCAAAGAGGAATTCAAAAGGGCTTTTACAAAGGTGTGAAAAAAAAGGATAATGTCTGTATGAGAGAATGGTTCGTAGAAGATTGGCACATAGAAATTTGCCAATGCGAATGTGCAGAAGAGCAAGAACGGCCAGGAGAATTCATGTGCACGCCAAAGCGCACACAATGCGTGACAGATTCTGGTGCCCAGTGGCCTATTTAAAGCAAGCAGCATGAGCCATTAGTTGCTGGATGATCTTCAGCTGCCCCTGTTTCTGATATTATTTGATTTCCTGTTCCCGACTCAGCTTGACCTGTCTTGTCTGCATTCCTGGCTTTGACAACTAGGGAATGATTGGAGGTTACAATGGAAAAACAGCTTTGGAGGTTTCAGCACTAGGAGTGTACATGTCATTAAAAGGTCTTGCGTTTCCCATACCGGGAGTCGAACCCGGGCCGCCTGGGTGAAAACCAGGAATCCTAACCGCTAGACCATATGGGAAAACTTTCTGCCCTTCTTTGGGAAAAATAGAGAAAACTAAATTGAAAAAAAATAATGCCGCCTGCATCATCTTCCAAGTATAGTGGCCAGCAGTGGCACGCAAATTCCCATTGCCGTTCAGCCTCGTTAGCGCAGCAGGTAGCGCGTCAGTCTCATAATCTGAAGGTCGTGAGTTCGATCCTCACACGGGGCACTGATCTCTCTGCTTCTTTTGAGTCTTGGGGTCCTTAATCCATGAAAATCACTACTCTTCATCCCTTAAGTTTTCCAAGAAGCCACATGGATGGAAAAGTGAGCGGCAGCTCAAGCTTTCAATGCTCTTTTGCCCTCCTAAATATTCCACCCAGCTGAAATCTTTAACTCTGCATCTAACAGACCTTGCAAGATACAATGTCTACTCACCCTGGAAAAACAGAGGCATTTTCCATCTATGTGACATGCTTCCCTTTGTTTCATCACACAGAAAGCAAAAAGCAAAGAGGAATTCAAAAGGGCTTTTACAAAGGTGTGAAAAAAAAGGATAATGTCTGTATGAGAGAATGGTTCGTAGAAGATTGGCACATAGAAATTTGCCAATGCGAATGTGCAGAAGAGCAAGAACGGCCAGGAGAATTCATGTGCACATGCGCATGTGCGCATGTGCGTACGCCAAAGCGCACACAATGCGTGACAGATTCTGGTGCCCAGTGGCCTATTTAAAGCAAGCAGCATGAGCCATTAGTTGCTGGATGATCTTCAGCTGCCCCTGTTTCTGATATTATTTGATTTCCTGTTCCCGACTCAGCTTGACCTGTCTTGTCTGCATTCCTGGCTTTGACAACTAGGGAATGATTGGAGGTTACAATGGAAAAACAGCTTTGGAGGTTTCAGCACTAGGAGTGTACATGTCATTAAAAGGTCTTGCGTTTCCCATACCGGGAGTCGAACCCAGGCCGCCTGGGTGAAAACCAGGAATCCTAACCGCTAGACCATATGGGAAAACTTTCTGCCCTTCTTTGGGAAAAATAGAGAAAACTAAATTGAAAAAAAATAATGCCGCCTGCATCATCTTCCAAGTATAGTGGCCAGCAGTGGCACGCAAATTCCCATTGCCTCGTTAGCGCAGCAGGTAGCGCGTCAGTCTCATAATCTGAAGGTCGTGAGTTCGATCCTCACACGGGGCACTGATCTCTCTGCTTCTTTTGAGTCTTGGGGTCCTTAATCCATGAAAATCACTACTCTTCATCCCTTAAGTTTTCCAAGAAGCCACATGGATGGAAAAGTGAGCGGCAGCTCAAGCTTTCAATGCTCTTTTGCCCTCCTAAATATTCCACCCAGCTGAAATCTTTAACTCTGCATCTAACAGACCTTGCAAGATACAATGTCTACTCACCCTGGAAAAACAGAGGCATTTTCCATCTATGTGACATGCTTCCCTTTGTTTCATCACACAGAAAGCAAAAAGCAAAGAGGAATTCAAAAGGGCTTTTACAAAGGTGTGAAAAAAAAGGATAATGTCTGTATGAGAGAATGGTTCGTAGAAGATTGGCACATAGAAATTTGCCAATGCGAATGTGCAGAAGAGCAAGAACGGCCAGGAGAATTCATGTGCACATGCGCATGTGCGCATGTGCGTACGCCAAAGCGCACACAATGCGTGACAGATTCTGGTGCCCAGTGGCCTATTTAAAGCAAGCAGCATGAGCCATTAGTTGCTGGATGATCTTCAGCTGCCCCTGTTTCTGATATTATTTGATTTCCTGTTCCCGACTCAGCTTGACCTGTCTTGTCTGCATTCCTGGCTTTGACAACTAGGGAATGATTGGAGGTTACAATGGAAAAACAGCTTTGGAGGTTTCAGCACTAGGAGTGTACATGTCATTAAAAGGTCTTGTGTTTCCCATACCGGGAGTCGAACCCGGGCCGCCTGGGTGAAAACCAGGAATCCTAACCGCTAGACCATATGGGAAAACTTTCTGCCCTTCTTTGGGAAAAATAGAGAAAACTAAATTGAAAAAAAATAATGCCGCCTGCATCATCTTCCAAGTATAGTGGCCAGCAGTGGCACGCAAATTCCCATTGCCGTTCAGCCTCGTTAGCGCAGCAGGTAGCGCGTCAGTCTCATAATCTGAAGGTCGTGAGTTCGATCCTCACACGGGGCACTGATCTCTCTGCTTCTTTTGAGTCTTGGGGTCCTTAATCCATGAAAATCACTACTCTTCATCCCTTAAGTTTTCCAAGAAGCCACATGGATGGAAAAGTGAGCGGCAGCTCAAGCTTTCAATGCTCTTTTGCCCTCCTAAATATTCCACCCAGCTGAAATCTTTAACTCTGCATCTAACAGACCTTGCAAGATACAATGTCTACTCACCCTGGAAAAACAGAGGCATTTTCCATCTATGTGACATGCTTCCCTTTGTTTCATCACACAGAAAGCAAAAAGCAAAGAGGAATTCAAAAGGGCTTTTACAAAGGTGTGAAAAAAAAGGATAATGTCTGTATGAGAGAATGGTTCGTAGAAGATTGGCACATAGAAATTTGCCAATGCGAATGTGCAGAAGAGCAAGAACGGCCAGGAGAATTCATGTGCACATGCGCATGTGTGCATGTGCGTACGCCAAAGCGCACACAATGCGTGACAGATTCTGGTGCCCAGTGGCCTATTTAAAGCAAGCAGCATGAGCCATTAGTTGCTGGATGATCTTCAGCTGCCCCTGTTTCTGATATTATTTGATTTCCTGTTCCCGACTCAGCTTGACCTGTCTTGTCTGCATTCCTGGCTTTGACAACTAGGGAATGATTGGAGGTTACAATGGAAAAACAGCTTTGGAGGTTTCAGCACTAGGAGTGTACATGTCATTAAAAGGTCTTGCGTTTCCCATACTGGGAGTCGAACCCGGGCCGCCTGGGTGAAAACCAGGAATCCTAACCGCTAGACCATATGGGAAAACTTTCTGCCCTTCTTTGGGAAAAATAGAGAAAACTAAATTGAAAAAAAATAATGCCGCCTGCATCATCTTCCAAGTATAGTGGCCAGCAGTGGCACGCAAATTCCCATTGCCGTTCAGCCTCGTTAGCGCAGCAGGTAGCGCGTCAGTCTCATAATCTGAAGGTCGTGAGTTCGATCCTCACACGGGGCACTGATCTCTCTGCTTCTTTTGAGTCTTGGGGTCCTTAATCCATGAAAATCACTACTCTTCATCCCTTAAGTTTTCCAAGAAGCCACATGGATGGAAAAGTGAGCGGCAGCTCAAGCTTTCAATGCTCTTTTGCCCTCCTAAAAATTCCACCCAGCTGAAATCTTTAACTCTGCATCTAACAGACCTTGCAAGATACAATGTCTACTCACCCTGGAAAAACAGAGGCATTTTCCATCTATGTGACATGCTTCCCTTTGTTTCATCACACAGAAAGCAAAAAGCAAAGAGGAATTCAAAAGGGCTTTTACAAAGGTGTGAAAAAAAAGGATAATGTCTGTATGAGAGAATGGTTCGTAGAAGATTGGCACATAGAAATTTGACAATGCGAATGTGCAGAAGAGCAAGAACGGCCAGGAGAATTCATGTGCGCATGTGCGTACGCCAAAGCGCACACAATGCGTGACAGATTCTGGTGCCCAGTGGCCTATTTAAAGCAAGCAGCATGAGCCATTAGTTGCTGGATGATCTTCAGCTGCCCCTGTTTCTGATATTATTTGATTTCCTGTTCCCGACTCAGCTTGACCTGTCTTGTCTGCATTCCTGGCTTTGACAACTAGGGAATGATTGGAGGTTACAATGGAAAAACAGCTTTGGAGGTTTCAGCACTAGGAGTGTACATGTCATTAAAAGGTCTTGCGTTTCCCATACCGGGAGTCGAACCCGGGCCGCCTGGGTGAAAACCAGGAATCCTAACCGCTAGACCATATGGGAAAACTTTCTGCCCTTCTTTGGGAAAAATAGAGAAAACTAAATTGAAAAAAAATAATGCCGCCTGCATCATCTTCCAAGTATAGTGGCCAGCAGTGGCACGCAAATTCCCATTGCCGTTCAGCCTCGTTAGCGCAGCAGGTAGCGCGTCAGTCTCATAATCTGAAGGTCGTGAGTTCGATCCTCACACGGGGCACTGATCTCTCTGCTTCTTTTGAGTCTTGGGGTCCTTAATCCATGAAAATCACTACTCTTCATCCCTTAAGTTTTCCAAGAAGCCACATGGATGGAAAAGTGAGCGGCAGCTCAAGCTTTCAATGCTCTTTTGCCCTCCTAAATATTCCACCCAGCTGAAATCTTTAACTCTGCATCTAACAGACCTTGCAAGATACAATGTCTACTCACCCTGGAAAAACAGAGGCATTTTCCATCTATGTGACATGCTTCCCTTTGTTTCATCACACAGAAAGCAAAAAGCAAAGAGGAATTCAAAAGGGCTTTTACAAAGGTGTGAAAAAAAAGGATAATGTCTGTATGAGAGAATGGTTCGTAGAAGATTGGCACATAGAAATTTGCCAATGCGAATGTGCAGAAGAGCAAGAACGGCCAGGAGAATTCATGTGCACATGCGCATGTGCGCACGCCAAAGCGCACACAATGCGTGACAGATTCTGGTGCCCAGTGGCCTATTTAAAGCAAGCAGCATGAGCCATTAGTTGCTGGATGATCTTCAGCTGCCCCTGTTTCTGATATTATTTGATTTCCTGTTCCCGACTCAGCTTGACCTGTCTTGTCTGCATTCCTGGCTTTGACAACTAGGGAATGATTGGAGGTTACAATGGAAAAACAGCTTTGGAGGTTTCAGCACTAGGAGTGTACATGTCATTAAAAGGTCTTGCGTTTCCCATACCGGGAGTCGAACCCGGGCCGCCTGGGTGAAAACCAGGAATCCTAACCGCTAGACCATATGGGAAAACTTTCTGCCCTTCTTTGGGAAAAATAGAGAAAACTAAATTGAAAAAAAATAATGCCGCCTGCATCATCTTCCAAGTATAGTGGCCAGCAGTGGCACGCAAATTCCCATTGCCGTTCAGCCTCGTTAGCGCAGCAGGTAGCGCGTCAGTCTCATAATCTGAAGGTCGTGAGTTCGATCCTCACACGGGGCACTGATCTCTC
This sequence comes from Aquarana catesbeiana, assembly GCF_042186555.1. Lineage (NCBI taxonomy): Eukaryota > Metazoa > Chordata > Amphibia > Anura > Ranidae > Aquarana > Aquarana catesbeiana. The sequence goes on from NC_133326.1 coordinate 678,382,299, forward strand.
TGCTTCTTTTGAGTCTTGGGGTCCTTAATCCATGAAAATCACTACTCTTCATCCCTTAAGTTTTCCAAGAAGCCACATGGATGGAAAAGTGAGCGGCAGCTCAAGCTTTCAATGCTCTTTTGCCCTCCTAAATATTCCACCCAGCTGAAATCTTTAACTCTGCATCTAACAGACCTTGCAAGATACAATGTCTACTCACCCTGGAAAAACAGAGGCATTTTCCATCTATGTGACATGCTTCCCTTTGTTTCATCACACAGAAAGCAAAAAGCAAAGAGGAATTCAAAAGGGCTTTTACAAAGGTGTGAAAAAAAAGGATAATGTCTGTATGAGAGAATGGTTCGTAGAAGATTGGCACATAGAAATTTGCCAATGCGAATGTGCAGAAGAGCAAGAACGGCCAGGAGAATTCATGTGCACATGCGCATGTGCGCATGTGCGTACGCCAAAGCGCACACAATGCGTGACAGATTCTGGTGCCCAGTGGCCTATTTAAAGCAAGCAGCATGAGCCATTAGTTGCTGGATGATCTTCAGCTGCCCCTGTTTCTGATATTATTTGATTTCCTGTTCCCGACTCAGCTTGACCTGTCTTGTCTGCATTCCTGGCTTTGACAACTAGGGAATGATTGGAGGTTACAATGGAAAAACAGCTTTGGAGGTTTCAGCACTAGGAGTGTACATGTCATTAAAAGGTCTTGCGTTTCCCATACCGGGAGTCGAACCCGGGCCGCCTGGGTGAAAACCAGGAATCCTAACCGCTAGACCATATGGGAAAACTTTCTGCCCTTCTTTGGGAAAAATAGAGAAAACTAAATTGAAAAAAAATAATGCCGCCTGCATCATCTTCCAAGTATAGTGGCCAGCAGTGGCACGCAAATTCCCATCGCCGTTCAGCCTCGTTAGCGCAGCAGGTAGCGCGTCAGTCTCATAATCTGAAGGTCGTGAGTTCGATCCTCACACGGGGCACTGATCTCTCTGCTTCTTTTGAGTCTTGGGGTCCTTAATCCATGAAAATCACTACTCTTCATCCCTTAAGTTTTCCAAGAAGCCACATGGATGGAAAAGTGAGCGGCAGCTCAAGCTTTCAATGCTCTTTTGCCCTCCTAAATATTCCACCCAGCTGAAATCTTTAACTCTGCATCTAACAGACCTTGCAAGATACAATGTCTACTCACCCTGGAAAAACAGAGGCATTTTCCATCTATGTGACATGCTTCCCTTTGTTTCATCACACAGAAAGCAAAAAGCAAAGAGGAATTCAAAAGGGCTTTTACAAAGGTGTGAAAAAAAAGGATAATGTCTGTATGAGAGAATGGTTCGTAGAAGATTGGCACATAGAAATTTGCCAATGCGAATGTGCAGAAGAGCAAGAACGGCCAGGAGAATTCATGTGCACATGCGCATGTGCGCATGTGCGTACGCCAAAGCGCACACAATGCGTGACAGATTCTGGTGCCCAGTGGCCTATTTAAAGCAAGCAGCATGAGCCATTAGTTGCTGGATGATCTTCAGCTGCCCCTGTTTCTGATATTATTTGATTTCCTGTTCCCGACTCAGCTTGACCTGTCTTGTCTGCATTCCTGGCTTTGACAACTAGGGAATGATTGGAGGTTACAATGGAAAAACAGCTTTGGAGGTTTCAGCACTAGGAGTGTACATGTCATTAAAAGGTCTTGCGTTTCCCATACCGGGAGTCGAACCCGGGCCGCCTGGGTGAAAACCAGGAATCCTAACCGCTAGACCATATGGGAAAACTTTCTGCCCTTCTTTGGGAAAAATAGAGAAAACTAAATTGAAAAAAAATAATGCCGCCTGCATCATCTTCCAAGTATAGTGGCCAGCAGTGGCACGCAAATTCCCATTGCCGTTCAGCCTCGTTAGCGCAGCAGGTAGCGCGTCAGTCTCATAATCTGAAGGTCGTGAGTTCGATCCTCACACGGGGCACTGATTTCTCTGCTTCTTTTGAGTCTTGGGGTCCTTAATCCATGAAAATCACTACTCTTCATCCCTTAAGTTTTCCAAGAAGCCACATGGATGGAAAAGTGAGCGGCAGCTCAAGCTTTCAATGCTCTTTTGCCCTCCTAAAAATTCCACCCAGCTGAAATCTTTAACTCTGCATCTAACAGACCTTGCAAGATACAATGTCTACTCACCCTGGAAAAACAGAGGCATTTTCCATCTATGTGACATGCTTCCCTTTGTTTCATCACACAGAAAGCAAAAAGCAAAGAGGAATTCAAAAGGGCTTTTACAAAGGTGTGAAAAAAAAGGATAATGTCTGTATGAGAGAATGGTTCGTAGAAGATTGGCACATAGAAATTTGACAATGCGAATGTGCAGAAGAGCAAGAACGGCCAGGAGAATTCATGTGCGCATGTGCGTACGCCAAAGCGCACACAATGCGTGACAGATTCTGGTGCCCAGTGGCCTATTTAAAGCAAGCAGCATGAGCCATTAGTTGCTGGATGATCTTCAGCTGCCCCTGTTTCTGATATTATTTGATTTCCTGTTCCCGACTCAGCTTGACCTGTCTTGTCTGCATTCCTGGCTTTGACAACTAGGGAATGATTGGAGGTTACAATGGAAAAACAGCTTTGGAGGTTTCAGCACTAGGAGTGTACATGTCATTAAAAGGTCTTGCGTTTCCCATACCGGGAGTCGAACCCGGGCCGCCTGGGTGAAAACCAGGAATCCTAACCGCTAGACCATATGGGAAAACTTTCTGCCCTTCTTTGGGAAAAATAGAGAAAACTAAATTGAAAAAAAATAATGCCGCCTGCATCATCTTCCAAGTATAGTGGCCAGCAGTGGCACGCAAATTCCCATTGCCGTTCAGCCTCGTTAGCGCAGCAGGTAGCGCGTCAGTCTCATAATCTGAAGGTCGTGAGTTCGATCCTCACACGGGGCACTGATCTCTCTGCTTCTTTTGAGTCTTGGGGTCCTTAATCCATGAAAATCACTACTCTTCATCCCTTAAGTTTTCCAAGAAGCCACATGGATGGAAAAGTGAGCGGCAGCTCAAGCTTTCAATGCTCTTTTGCCCTCCTAAATATTCCACCCAGCTGAAATCTTTAACTCTGCATCTAACAGACCTTGCAAGATACAATGTCTACTCACCCTGGAAAAACAGAGGCATTTTCCATCTATGTGACATGCTTCCCTTTGTTTCATCACACAGAAAGCAAAAAGCAAAGAGGAATTCAAAAGGGCTTTTACAAAGGTGTGAAAAAAAAGGATAATGTCTGTATGAGAGAATGGTTCGTAGAAGATTGGCACATAGAAATTTGCCAATGCGAATGTGCAGAAGAGCAAGAACGGCCAGGAGAATTCATGTGCACATGCGCATGTGCGTACGCCAAAGCGCACACAATGCGTGACAGATTCTGGTGCCCAGTGGCCTATTTAAAGCAAGCAGCATGAGCCATTAGTTGCTGGATGATCTTCAGCTGCCCCTGTTTCTGATATTATTTGATTTCCTGTTCCCGACTCAGCTTGACCTGTCTTGTCTGCATTCCTGGCTTTGACAACTAGGGAATGATTGGAGGTTACAATGGAAAAACAGCTTTGGAGGTTTCAGCACTAGGAGTGTACATGTCATTAAAAGGTCTTGCGTTTCCCATACCGGGAGTCGAACCCGGGCCGCCTGGGTGAAAACCAGGAATCCTAACCGCTAGACCATATGGGAAAACTTTCTGCCCTTCTTTGGGAAAAATAGAGAAAACTAAATTGAAAAAAAATAATGCCGCCTGCATCATCTTCCAAGTATAGTGGCCAGCAGTGGCACGCAAATTCCCATTGCCGTTCAGCCTCGTTAGCGCAGCAGGTAGCGCGTCAGTCTCATAATCTGAAGGTCGTGAGTTCGATCCTCACACGGGGCACTGATCTCTCTGCTTCTTTTGAGTCTTGGGGTCCTTAATCCATGAAAATCACTACTCTTCATCCCTTAAGTTTTCCAAGAAGCCACATGGATGGAAAAGTGAGCGGCAGCTCAAGCTTTCAATGCTCTTTTGCCCTCCTAAATATTCCACCCAGCTGAAATCTTTAACTCTGCATCTAACAGACCTTGCAAGATACAATGTCTACTCACCCTGGAAAAACAGAGGCATTTTCCATCTATGTGACATGCTTCCCTTTGTTTCATCACACAGAAAGCAAAAAGCAAAGAGGAATTCAAAAGGGCTTTTACAAAGGTGTGAAAAAAAAGGATAATGTCTGTATGAGAGAATGGTTCGTAGAAGATTGGCACATAGAAATTTGCCAATGCGAATGTGCAGAAGAGCAAGAACGGCCAGGAGAATTCATGTGCACATGCGCATGTGCGCATGTGCGTACGCCAAAGCGCACACAATGCGTGACAGATTCTGGTGCCCAGTGGCCTATTTAAAGCAAGCAGCATGAGCCATTAGTTGCTGGATGATCTTCAGCTGCCCCTGTTTCTGATATTATTTGATTTCCTGTTCCCGACTCAGCTTGACCTGTCTTGTCTGCATTCCTGGCTTTGACAACTAGGGAATGATTGGAGGTTACAGTGGAAAAACAGCTTTGGAGGTTTCAGCACTAGGAGTGTACATGTCATTAAAAGGTCTAGCGTTTCCCATACCGGGAGTCGAACCCGGGCCGCCTGGGTGAAAACCAGGAATCCTAACAGCTAGACCATATGGGAAAACTTTCTGCCCTTCTTTGGGAAAAATAGAGAAAACTAAATTGAAAAAAAATAATGCCGCCTGCATCATCTTCCAAGTATAGTGGCCAGCAGTGGCACGCAAATTCCAATTGCCGTTCAGCCTCGTTAGCGCAGCAGGTAGCGCGTCAGTCTCATAATCTGAAGGTCGTGAGTTCGATCCTCACACGGGGCACTGATCTCTCTGCTTCTTTTGAGTCTTGGGGTCCTTAATCCATGAAAATCACTACTCTTCATCCCTTAAGTTTTCCAAGAAGCCACATGGATGGAAAAGTGAGCGGCAGCTCAAGCTTTCAATGCTCTTTTGCCCTCCTAAATATTCCACCCAGCTGAAATCTTTAACTCTGCATCTAACAGACCTTGCAAGATACAATGTCTACTCACCCTGGAAAAACAGAGGCATTTTCCATCTATGTGACATGCTTCCCTTTGTTTCATCACACAGAAAGCAAAAAGCAAAGAGGAATTCAAAAGGGCTTTTACAAAGGTGTGAAAAAAAAGGATAATGTCTGTATGAGAGAATGGTTCGTAGAAGATTGGCACATAGAAATTTGCCAATGCGAATGTGCAGAAGAGCAAGAACGGCCAGGAGAATTCATGTGCACATGCGCATGTGCGCATGTGCGTACGCCAAAGCGCACACAATGCGTGACAGATTCTGGTGCCCAGTGGCCTATTTAAAGCAAGCAGCATGAGCCATTAGTTGCTGGATGATCTTCAGCTGCCCCTGTTTCTGATATTATTTGATTTCCTGTTCCCGACTCAGCTTGACCTGTCTTGTCTGCATTCCTGGCTTTGACAACTAGGGAATGATTGGAGGTTACAATGGAAAAACAGCTTTGGAGGTTTCAGCACTAGGAGTGTACATGTCATTAAAAGGTCTTGCGTTTCCCATACCGGGAGTCGAACCCGGGCCGCCTGGGTGAAAACCAGGAATCCTAACCGCTAGACCATATGGGAAAACTTTCTGCCCTTCTTTGGGAAAAATAGAGAAAACTAAATTGAAAAAAAATAATGCCGCCTGCATCATCTTCCAAGTATAGTGGCCAGCAGTGGCACGCAAATTCCAATTGCCGTTCAGCCTCGTTAGCGCAGCAGGTAGCGCGTCAGTCTCATAATCTGAAGGTCGTGAGTTCGATCCTCACACGGGGCACTGATCTCTCTGCTTCTTTTGAGTCTTGGGGTCCTTAATCCATGAAAATCACTACTCTTCATCCCTTAAGTTTTCCAAGAAGCCACATGGATGGAAAAGTGAGCGGCAGCTCAAGCTTTCAATGCTCTTTTGCCCTCCTAAATATTCCACCCAGCTGAAATCTTTAACTCTGCATCTAACAGACCTTGCAAGATACAATGTCTACTCACCCTGGAAAAACAGAGGCATTTTCCATCTATGTGACATGCTTCCCTTTGTTTCATCACACAGAAAGCAAAAAGCAAAGAGGAATTCAAAAGGGCTTTTACAAAGGTGTGAAAAAAAAGGATAATGTCTGTATGAGAGAATGGTTCGTAGAAGATTGGCACATAGAAATTTGCCAATGCGAATGTGCAGAAGAGCAAGAACGGCCAGGAGAATTCATGTGCACATGCGCATGTGCGTACGCCAAAGCGCACACAATGCGTGACAGATTCTGGTGCCCAGTGGCCTATTTAAAGCAAGCAGCATGAGCCATTAGTTGCTGGATGATCTTCAGCTGCCCCTGTTTCTGATATTATTTGATTTCCTGTTCCCGACTCAGCTTGACCTGTCTTGTCTGCATTCCTGGCTTTGACAACTAGGGAATGATTGGAGGTTACAATGGAAAAACAGCTTTGGAGGTTTCAGCACTAGGAGTGTACATGTCATTAAAAGGTCTTGCGTTTCCCATACCGGGAGTCGAACCCGGGCCGCCTGGGTGAAAACCAGGAATCCTAACCGCTAGACCATATGGGAAAACTTTCTGCCCTTCTTTGGGAAAAATAGAGAAAACTAAATTGAAAAAAAATAATGCCGCCTGCATCATCTTCCAAGTATAGTGGCCAGCAGTGGCACGCAAATTCCAATTGCCGTTCAGCCTCGTTAGCGCAGCAGGTAGCGCGTCAGTCTCATAATCTGAAGGTCGTGAGTTTGATCCTCACACGGGGCACTGATCTCTCTGCTTCTTTTGAGTCTTGGGGTCCTTAATCCATGAAAATCACTACTCTTCATCCCTTAAGTTTTCCAAGAAGCCACATGGATGGAAAAGTGAGCGGCAGCTCAAGCTTTCAATGCTCTTTTGCCCTCCTAAATATTCCACCCAGCTGAAATCTTTAACTCTGCATCTAACAGACCTTGCAAGATACAATGTCTACTCACCCTGGAAAAACAGAGGCATTTTCCATCTATGTGACATGCTTCCCTTTGTTTCATCACACAGAAAGCAAAAAGCAAAGAGGAATTCAAAAGGGCTTTTACAAAGGTGTGAAAAAAAAGGATAATGTCTGTATGAGAGAATGGTTCGTAGAAGATTGGCACATAGAAATTTGCCAATGCGAATGTGCAGAAGAGCAAGAACGGCCAGGAGAATTCATGTGCACATGCGCATGTGCGCATGTGCGTACGCCAAAGCGCACACAATGCGTGACAGATTCTGGTGCCCAGTGGCCTATTTAAAGCAAGCAGCATGAGCCATTAGTTGCTGGATGATCTTCAGCTGCCCCTGTTTCTGATATTATTTGATTTCCTGTTCCCGACTCAGCTTGACCTGTCTTGTCTGCATTCCTGGCTTTGACAACTAGTGAATGATTGGAGGTTACAATGGAAAAACAGCTTTGGAGGTTTCAGCACTAGGAGTGTACATGTCATTAAAAGGTCTTGCGTTTCCCATACCGGGAGTCGAACCCGGGCCGCCTGGGTGAAAACCAGGAATCCTAACCGCTAGACCATATGGGAAAACTTTCTGCCCTTCTTTGGGAAAAATAGAGAAAACTAAATTGAAAAAAAATAATGCCGCCTGCATCATCTTCCAAGTATAGTGGCCAGCAGTGGCACGCAAATTCCCATTGCCGTTCAGCCTCGTTAGCGCAGCAGGTAGCGCGTCAGTCTCATAATCTGAAGGTCGTGAGTTCGATCCTCACACGGGGCACTGATCTCTCTGCTTCTTTTGAGTCTTGGGGTCCTTAATCCATGAAAATCACTACTCTTCATCCCTTAAGTTTTCCAAGAAGCCACATGGATGGAAAAGTGAGCGGCAGCTCAAGCTTTCAATGCTCTTTTGCCCTCCTAAATATTCCACCCAGCTGAAATCTTTAACTCTGCATCTAACAGACCTTGCAAGATACAATGTCTACTCACCCTGGAAAAACAGAGGCATTTTCCATCTATGTGACATGCTTCCCTTTGTTTCATCACACAGAAAGCAAAAAGCAAAGAGGAATTCAAAAGGGCTTTTACAAAGGTGTGAAAAAAAAGGATAATGTCTGTATGAGAGAATGGTTCGTAGAAGATTGGCACATAGAAATTTGCCAATGCGAATGTGCAGAAGAGCAAGAACGGCCAGGAGAATTCATGTGCACATGCGCATGTGCGTACGCCAAAGCGCACACAATGCGTGACAGATTCTGGTGCCCAGTGGCCTATTTAAAGCAAGCAGCATGAGCCATTAGTTGCTGGATGATCTTCAGCTGCCCCTGTTTCTGATATTATTTGATTTCCTGTTCCCGACTCAGCTTGACCTGTCTTGTCTGCATTCCTGGCTTTGACAACTAGGGAATGATTGGAGGTTACAATGGAAAAACAGCTTTGGAGGTTTCAGCACTAGGAGTGTACATGTCATTAAAAGGTCTTGCGTTTCCCATACCGGGAGTCGAACCCGGGCCGCCTGGGTGAAAACCAGGAATCCTAACCGCTAGACCATATGGGAAAACTTTCTGCCCTTCTTTGGGAAAAATAGAGAAAACTAAATTGAAAAAAAATAATGCCGCCTGCATCATCTTCCAAGTATAGTGGCCAGCAGTGGCACGCAAATTCCCATTGCCGTTCAGCCTCGTTAGCGCAGCAGGTAGCGCGTCAGTCTCATAATCTGAAGGTCGTGAGTTCGATCCTCACACGGGGCACTGATTTCTCTGCTTCTTTTGAGTCTTGGGGTCCTTAATCCATGAAAATCACTACTCTTCATCCCTTAAGTTTTCCAAGAAGCCACATGGATGGAAAAGTGAGCGGCAGCTCAAGCTTTCAATGCTCTTTTGCCCTCCTAAAAATTCCACCCAGCTGAAATCTTTAACTCTGCATCTAACAGACCTTGCAAGATACAATGTCTACTCACCCTGGAAAAACAGAGGCATTTTCCATCTATGTGACATGCTTCCCTTTGTTTCATCACACAGAAAGCAAAAAGCAAAGAGGAATTCAAAAGGGCTTTTACAAAGGTGTGAAAAAAAAGGATAATGTCTGTATGAGAGAATGGTTCGTAGAAGATTGGCACATAGAAATTTGACAATGCGAATGTGCAGAAGAGCAAGAACGGCCAGGAGAATTCATGTGCGCATGTGCGTACGCCAAAGCGCACACAATGCGTGACAGATTCTGGTGCCCAGTGGCCTATTTAAAGCAAGCAGCATGAGCCATTAGTTGCTGGATGATCTTCAGCTGCCCCTGTTTCTGATATTATTTGATTTCCTGTTCCCGACTCAGCTTGACCTGTCTTGTCTGCATTCCTGGCTTTGACAACTAGGGAATGATTGGAGGTTACAATGGAAAAACAGCTTTGGAGGTTTCAGCACTAGGAGTGTACATGTCATTAAAAGGTCTTGCGTTTCCCATACCGGGAGTCGAACCCGGGCCGCCTGGGTGAAAACCAGGAATCCTAACCGCTAGACCATATGGGAAAACTTTCTGCCCTTCTTTGGGAAAAATAGAGAAAACTAAATTGAAAAAAAATAATGCCGCCTGCATCATCTTCCAAGTATAGTGGCCAGCAGTGGCACGCAAATTCCCATTGCCGTTCAGCCTCGTTAGCGCAGCAGGTAGCGCGTCAGTCTCATAATCTGAAGGTCGTGAGTTCGATCCTCACACGGGGCACTGATCTCTCTGCTTCTTTTGAGTCTTGGGGTCCTTAATCCATGAAAATCACTACTCTTCATCCCTTAAGTTTTCCAAGAAGCCACATGGATGGAAAAGTGAGCGGCAGCTCAAGCTTTCAATGCTCTTTTGCCCTCCTAAATATTCCACCCAGCTGAAATCTTTAACTCTGCATCTAACAGACCTTGCAAGATACAATGTCTACTCACCCTGGAAAAACAGAGGCATTTTCCATCTATGTGACATGCTTCCCTTTGTTTCATCACACAGAAAGCAAAAAGCAAAGAGGAATTCAAAAGGGCTTTTACAAAGGTGTGAAAAAAAAGGATAATGTCTGTATGAGAGAATGGTTCGTAGAAGATTGGCACATAGAAATTTGCCAATGCGAATGTGCAGAAGAGCAAGAACGGCCAGGAGAATTCATGTGCACATGCGCATGTGCGTACGCCAAAGCGCACACAATGCGTGACAGATTCTGGTGCCCAGTGGCCTATTTAAAGCAAGCAGCATGAGCCATTAGTTGCTGGATGATCTTCAGCTGCCCCTGTTTCTGATATTATTTGATTTCCTGTTCCCGACTCAGCTTGACCTGTCTTGTCTGCATTCCTGGCTTTGACAACTAGGGAATGATTGTAGGTTACAATGGAAAAACAGCTTTGGAGGTTTCAGCACTAGGAGTGTACATGTCATTAAAAGGTCTTGCGTTTCCCATACCGGGAGTCGAACCCGGGCCGCCTGGGTGAAAACCAGGAATCCTAACCGCTAGACCATATGGGAAAACTTTCTGCCCTTCTTTGGGAAAAATAGAGAAAACTAAATTGAAAAAAAATAATGCCGCCTGCATCATCTTCCAAGTATAGTGGCCAGCAGTGGCACGCAAATTCCCATTGCCGTTCAGCCTCGTTAGCGCAGCAGGTAGCGCGTCAGTCTCATAATCTGAAGGTCGTGAGTTCGATCCTCACACGGGGCACTGATTTCTCTGCTTCTTTTGAGTCTTGGGGTCCTTAATCCATGAAAATCACTACTCTTCATCCCTTAAGTTTTCCAAGAAGCCACATGGATGGAAAAGTGAGCGGCAGCTCAAGCTTTCAATGCTCTTTTGCCCTCCTAAAAATTCCACCCAGCTGAAATCTTTAACTCTGCATCTAACAGACCTTGCAAGATACAATGTCTACTCACCCTGGAAAAACAGAGGCATTTTCCATCTATGTGACATGCTTCCCTTTGTTTCATCACACAGAAAGCAAAAAGCAAAGAGGAATTCAAAAGGGCTTTTACAAAGGTGTGAAAAAAAAGGATAATGTCTGTATGAGAGAATGGTTCGTAGAAGATTGGCACATAGAAATTTGACAATGCGAATGTGCAGAAGAGCAAGAACGGCCAGGAGAATTCATGTGCGCATGTGCGTACGCCAAAGCGCACACAATGCGTGACAGATTCTGGTGCCCAGTGGCCTATTTAAAGCAAGCAGCATGAGCCATTAGTTGCTGGATGATCTTCAGCTGCCCCTGTTTCTGATATTATTTGATTTCCTGTTCCCGACTCAGCTTGACCTGTCTTGTCTGCATTCCTGGCTTTGACAACTAGGGAATGATTGGAGGTTACAATGGAAAAACAGCTTTGGAGGTTTCAGCACTAGGAGTGTACATGTCATTAAAAGGTCTTGCGTTTCCCATACCGGGAGTCGAACCCGGGCCGCCTGGGTGAAAACCAGGAATCCTAACCGCTAGACCATATGGGAAAACTTTCTGCCCTTCTTTGGGAAAAATAGAGAAAACTAAATTGAAAAAAAATAATGCCGCCTGCATCATCTTCCAAGTATAGTGGCCAGCAGTGGCACGCAAATTCCCATTGCCGTTCAGCCTCGTTAGCGCAGCAGGTAGCGCGTCAGTCTCATAATCTGAAGGTCGTGAGTTCGATCCTCACACGGGGCACTGATCTCTCTGCTTCTTTTGAGTCTTGGGGTCCTTAATCCATGAAAATCACTACTCTTCATCCCTTAAGTTTTCCAAGAAGCCACATGGATGGAAAAGTGAGCGGCAGCTCAAGCTTTCAATGCTCTTTTGCCCTCCTAAATATTCCACCCAGCTGAAATCTTTAACTCTGCATCTAACAGACCTTGCAAGATACAATGTCTACTCACCCTGGAAAAACAGAGGCATTTTCCATCTATGTGACATGCTTCCCTTTGTTTCATCACACAGAAAGCAAAAAGCAAAGAGGAATTCAAAAGGGCTTTTACAAAGGTGTGAAAAAAAAGGATAATGTCTGTATGAGAGAATGGTTCGTAGAAGATTGGCACATAGAAATTTGCCAATGCGAATGTGCAGAAGAGCAAGAACGGCCAGGAGAATTCATGTGCACATGCGCATGTGCGTACGCCAAAGCGCACACAATGCGTGACAGATTCTGGTGCCCAGTGGCCTATTTAAAGCAAGCAGCATGAGCCATTAGTTGCTGGATGATCTTCAGCTGCCCCTGTTTCTGATATTATTTGATTTCCTGTTCCCGACTCAGCTTGACCTGTCTTGTCTGCATTCCTGGCTTTGACAACTAGGGAATGATTGGAGGTTACAATGGAAAAACAGCTTTGGAGGTTTCAGCACTAGGAGTGTACATGTCATTAAAAGGTCTTGCGTTTCCGATACCGGGAGTCGAACCCGGGCCGCCTGGGTGAAAACCAGGAATCCTAACCGCTAGACCATATGGGAAAACTTTCTGCCCTTCTTTGGGAAAAATAGAGAAAACTAAATTGAAAAAAAATAATGCCGCCTGCATCATCTTCCAAGTATAGTGGCCAGCAGTGGCACGCAAATTCTCATTGCCGTTCATCCTCGTTAGCGCAGCAGGTAGCGCGTCAGTCTCATAATCTGAAGGTCGTGAGTTCGATCCTCACACGGGGCACTGATCTCTCTGCTTCTTTTGAGTCTTGGGGTCCTTAATCCATGAAAATCACTACTCTTCATCCCTTAAGTTTTCCAAGAAGCCACATGGATGGAAAAGTGAGCGGCAGCTCAAGCTTTCAATGCTCTTTTGCCCTCCTAAATATTCCACCCAGCTGAAATCTTTAACTCTGCATCTAACAGACCTTGCAAGATACAATGTCTACTCACCCTGGAAAAACAGAGGCATTTTCCATCTATGTGACATGCTTCCCTTTGTTTCATCACACAGAAAGCAAAAAGCAAAGAGGAATTCAAAAGGGCTTTTACAAAGGTGTGAAAAAAAAGGATAATGTCTGTATGAGAGAATGGTTCGTAGAAGATTGGCACATAGAAATTTGCCAATGCGAATGTGCAGAAGAGCAAGAACGGCCAGGAGAATTCATGTGCACATGTGCATGTGCGCATGTGCGTACGCCAAAGCGCACACAATGCGTGACAGATTCTGGTGCCCAGTGGCCTATTTAAAGCAAGCAGCATGAGCCATTAGTTGCTGGATGATCTTCAGCTGCCCCTGTTTCTGATATTATTTGATTTCCTGTTCCCGACTCAGCTTGACCTGTCTTGTCTGCATTCCTGGCTTTGACAACTAGGGAATGATTGGAGGTTACAATGGAAAAACAGCTTTGGAGGTTTCAGCACTAGGAGTGTACATGTCATTAAAAGGTCTTGCGTTTCCCATACCGGGAGTCGAACCCGGGCCGCCTGGGTGAAAACCAGGAATCCTAACCGCTAGACCATATGGGAAAACTTTCTGCCCTTCTTTGGGAAAAATAGAGAAAACTAAATTGAAAAAAAATAATGCCGCCTGCATCATCTTCCAAGTATAGTGGCCAGCAGTGGCACGCAAATTCCCATTGCCGTTCAGCCTCGTTAGCGCAGCAGGTAGCGCGTCAGTCTCATAATCTGAAGGTCGTGAGTTCGATCCTCACACGGGGCACTGATCTCTCTGCTTCTTTTGAGTCTTGGGGTCCTTAATCCATGAAAATCACTACTCTTCATCCCTTAAGTTTTCCAAGAAGCCACATGGATGGAAAAGTGAGCGGCAGCTCAAGCTTTCAATGCTCTTTTGCCCTCCTAAATATTCCACCCAGCTGAAATCTTTAACTCTGCATCTAACAGACCTTGCAAGATACAATGTCTACTCACCCTGGAAAAACAGAGGCATTTTCCATCTATGTGACATGCTTCCCTTTGTTTCATCACACAGAAAGCAAAAAGCAAAGAGGAATTCAAAAGGGCTTTTACAAAGGTGTGAAAAAAAAGGATAATGTCTGTATGAGAGAATGGTTCGTAGAAGATTGGCACATAGAAATTTGCCAATGCGAATGTGCAGAAGAGCAAGAACGGCCAGGAGAATTCATGTGCACATGCGCATGTGCGCATGTGCGTACGCCAAAGCGCACACAATGCGTGACAGATTCTGGTGCCCAGTGGCCTATTTAAAGCAAGCAGCATGAGCCATTAGTTGCTGGATGATCTTCAGCTGCCCCTGTTTCTGATATTATTTGATTTCCTGTTCCCGACTCAGCTTGACCTGTCTTGTCTGCATTCCTGGCTTTGACAACTAGGGAATGATTGGAGGTTACAATGGAAAAACAGCTTTGGAGGTTTCAGCACTAGGAGTGTACATGTCATTAAAAGGTCTTGCGTTTCCCATACCGGGAGTCGAACCCGGGCCACCTGGGTGAAAACCAGGAATCCTAACCGCTAGACCATATGGGAAAACTTTCTGCCCTTCTTTGGGAAAAATAGAGAAAACTAAATTGAAAAAAAATAATGCCGCCTGCATCATCTTCCAAGTATAGTGGCCAGCAGTGGCACGCAAATTCCCATTGCCGTTCAGCCTCGTTAGCGCAGCAGGTAGCGCGTCAGTCTCATAATCTGAAGGTCGTGAGTTCGATCCTCACACGGGGCACTGATCTCTCTGCTTCTTTTGAGTCTTGGGGTCCTTAATCCATGAAAATCACTACTCTTCATCCCTTAAGTTTTCCAAGAAGCCACATGGATGGAAAAGTGAGCGGCAGCTCAAGCTTTCAATGCTCTTTTGCCCTCCTAAATATTCCACCCAGCTGAAATCTTTAACTCTGCATCTAACAGACCTTGCAAGATACAATGTCTACTCACCCTGGAAAAACAGAGGCATTTTCCATCTATGTGACATGCTTCCCTTTGTTTCATCACACAGAAAGCAAAAAGCAAAGAGGAATTCAAAAGGGCTTTTACAAAGGTGTGAAAAAAAAGGATAATGTCTGTATGAGAGAATGGTTCGTAGAAGATTGGCACATAGAAATTTGCCAATGCGAATGTGCAGAAGAGCAAGAACGGTCAGGAGAATTCATGTGCACATGCGCATGTGCGTACGCCAAAGCGCACACAATGCGTGACAGATTTTGGTGCCCAGTGGCCTATTTAAAGCAAGCAGCATGAGCCATTAGTTGCTGGATGATCTTCAGCTGCCCCTGTTTCTGATATTATTTGATTTCCTGTTCCCGACTCAGCTTGACCTGTCTTGTCTGCATTCCTGGCTTTGACAACTAGGGAATGATTGGAGGTTACAATGGAAAAACAGCTTTGGAGGTTTCAGCACTAGGAGTGTACATGTCATTAAAAGGTCTTGCGTTCCTGGCTTTGACAACTAGGGAATGATTGGAGGTTACAATGGAAAAACAGCTTTGGAGGTTTCAGCACTAGGAGTGTACATGTCATTAAAAGGTCTTGCGTTTCCGATACCGGGAGTCGAACCCGGGCCGCCTGGGTGAAAACCAGGAATCCTAACCGCTAGACCATATGGGAAAACTTTCTGCCCTTCTTTGGGAAAAATAGAGAAAACTAAATTGAAAAAAAATAATGCCGCCTGCATCATCTTCCAAGTATAGTGGCCAGCAGTGGCACGCAAATTCCCATTGCCGTTCAGCCTCGTTAGCGCAGCAGGTAGCGCGTCAGTCTCATAATCTGAAGGTCGTGAGTTCGATCCTCACACGGGGCACTGATCTCTCTGCTTCTTTTGAGTCTTGGGGTCCTTAATCCATGAAAATCACTACTCTTCATCCCTTAAGTTTTCCAAGAAGCCACATGGATGGAAAAGTGAGCGGCAGCTCAAGCTTTCAATGCTCTTTTGCCCTCCTAAATATTCCACCCAGCTGAAATCTTTAACTCTGCATCTAACAGACCTTGCAAGATACAATGTCTACTCACCCTGGAAAAACAGAGGCATTTTCCATCTATGTGACATGCTTCCCTTTGTTTCATCACACAGAAAGCAAAAAGCAAAGAGGAATTCAAAAGGGCTTTTACAAAGGTGTGAAAAAAAAGGATAATGTCTGTATGAGAGAATGGTTCGTAGAAGATTGGCACATAGAAATTTGCCAATGCGAATGTGCAGAAGAGCAAGAACGGCCAGGAGAATTCATGTGCACATGCGCATGTGCGTACGCCAAAGCGCACACAATGCGTGACAGATTCTGGTGCCCAGTGGCCTATTTAAAGCAAGCAGCATGAGCCATTAGTTGCTGGATGATCTTCAGCTGCCCCTGTTTCTGATATTATTTGATTTCCTGTTCCCGACTCAGCTTGACCTGTCTTGTCTGCATTCCTGGCTTTGACAACTAGGGAATGATTGGAGGTTACAATGGAAAAACAGCTTTGGAGGTTTCAGCACTAGGAGTGTACATGTCATTAAAAGGTCTTGCGTTTCCCATACCGGGAGTCGAACCCGGGCCGCCTGGGTGAAAACCAGGAATCCTAACCGCTAGACCATATGGGAAAACTTTCTGCCCTTCTTTGGGAAAAATAGAGAAAACTAAATTGAAAAAAAATAATGCCGCCTGCATCATCTTCCAAGTATAGTGGCCAGCAGTGGCACGCAAATTCCCATTGCCGTTCAGCCTCGTTAGCGCAGCAGGTAGCGCGTCAGTCTCATAATCTGAAGGTCGTGAGTTCGATCCTCACACGGGGCACTGATCTCTCTGCTTCTTTTGAGTCTTGGGGTCCTTAATCCATGAAAATCACTACTCTTCATCCCTTAAGTTTTCCAAGAAGCCACATGGATGGAAAAGTGAGCGGCAGCTCAAGCTTTCAATGCTCTTTTGCCCTCCTAAATATTCCACCCAGCTGAAATCTTTAACTCTGCATCTAACAGACCTTGCAAGATACAATGTCTACTCACCCTGGAAAAACAGAGGCATTTTCCATCTATGTGACATGCTTCCCTTTGTTTCATCACACAGAAAGCAAAAAGCAAAGAGGAATTCAAAAGGGCTTTTACAAAGGTGTGAAAAAAAAGGATAATGTCTGTATGAGAGAATGGTTCGTAGAAGATTGGCACATAGAAATTTGCCAATGCGAATGTGCAGAAGAGCAAGAACGGCCAGGAGAATTCATGTGCACATGCGCATGTGCGTACGCCAAAGCGCACACAATGCGTGACAGATTCTGGTGCCCAGTGGCCTATTTAAAGCAAGCAGCATGAGCCATTAGTTGCTGGATGATCTTCAGCTGCCCCTGTTTCTGATATTATTTGATTTCCTGTTCCCGACTCAGCTTGACCTGTCTTGTCTGCATTCCTGGCTTTGACAACTAGGGAATGATTGGAGGTTACAATGGAAAAACAGCTTTGGAGGTTTCAGCACTAGGAGTGTACATGTCATTAAAAGGTCTTGTGTTTCCCATACCGGGAGTCGAACCCAGGCCGCCTGGGTGAAAACCAGGAATCCTAACCGCTAGACCATATGGGAAAACTTTCTGCCCTTCTTTGGGAAAAATAGAGAAAACTAAATTGAAAAAAAATAATGCCGCCTGCATCATCTTCCAAGTATAGTGGCCAGCAGTGGCACGCAAATTCCCATTGCCGTTCAGCCTCGTTAGCGCAGCAGGTAGCGCGTCAGTCTCATAATCTGAAGGTCGTGAGTTCGATCCTCACACGGGGCACTGATTTCTCTGCTTCTTTTGAGTCTTGGGGTCCTTAATCCATGAAAATCACTACTCTTCATCCCTTAAGTTTTCCAAGAAGCCACATGGATGGAAAAGTGAGCGGCAGCTCAAGCTTTCAATGCTCTTTTGCCCTCCTAAAAATTCCACCCAGCTGAAATCTTTAACTCTGCATCTAACAGACCTTGCAAGATACAATGTCTACTCACCCTGGAAAAACAGAGGCATTTTCCATCTATGTGACATGCTTCCCTTTGTTTCATCACACAGAAAGCAAAAAGCAAAGAGGAATTCAAAAGGGCTTTTACAAAGGTGTGAAAAAAAAGGATAATGTCTGTATGAGAGAATGGTTCGTAGAAGATTGGCACATAGAAATTTGACAATGCGAATGTGCAGAAGAGCAAGAACGGCCAGGAGAATTCATGTGCGCATGTGCGTACGCCAAAGCGCACACAATGCGTGACAGATTCTGGTGCCCAGTGGCCTATTTAAAGCAAGCAGCATGAGCCATTAGTTGCTGGATGATCTTCAGCTGCCCCTGTTTCTGATATTATTTGATTTCCTGTTCCCGACTCAGCTTGACCTGTCTTGTCTGCATTCCTGGCTTTGACAACTAGGGAATGATTGGAGGTTACAATGGAAAAACAGCTTTGGAGGTTTCAGCACTAGGAGTGTACATGTCATTAAAAGGTCTTGCGTTTCCCATACCGGGAGTCGAACCCGGGCCGCCTGGGTGAAAACCAGGAATCCTAACCGCTAGACCATATGGGAAAACTTTCTGCCCTTCTTTGGGAAAAATAGAGAAAACTAAATTGAAAAAAAATAATGCCGCCTGCATCATCTTCCAAGTATAGTGGCCAGCAGTGGCACGCAAATTCCCATTGCCGTTCAGCCTCGTTAGCGCAGCAGGTAGCGCGTCAGTCTCATAATCTGAAGGTCGTGAGTTCGATCCTCACATGGGGCACTGATCTCTCTGCTTCTTTTGAGTCTTGGGGTCCTTAATCCATGAAAATCACTACTCTTCATCCCTTAAGTTTTCCAAGAAGCCACATGGATGGAAAAGTGAGCGGCAGCTCAAGCTTTCAATGCTCTTTTGCCCTCCTAAATATTCCACCCAGCTGAAATCTTTAACTCTGCATCTAACAGACCTTGCAAGATACAATGTCTACTCACCCTGGAAAAACAGAGGCATTTTCCATCTATGTGACATGCTTCCCTTTGTTTCATCACACAGAAAGCAAAAAGCAAAGAGGAATTCAAAAGGGCTTTTACAAAGGTGTGAAAAAAAAGGATAATGTCTGTATGAGAGAATGGTTCGTAGAAGATTGGCACATAGAAATTTGCCAATGCGAATGTGCAGAAGAGCAAGAACGGCCAGGAGAATTCATGTGCACATGCGCATGTGCGCATGTGCGTACGCCAAAGCGCACACAATGCGTGACAGATTCTGGTGCCCAGTGGCCTATTTAAAGCAAGCAGCATGAGCCATTAGTTGCTGGATGATCTTCAGCTGCCCCTGTTTCTGATATTATTTGATTTCCTGTTCCCGACTCAGCTTGACCTGTCTTGTCTGCATTCCTGGCTTTGACAACTAGGGAATGATTGGAGGTTACAATGGAAAAACAGCTTTGGAGGTTTCAGCACTAGGAGTGTACATGTCATTAAAAGGTCTTGCGTTTCCCATACCGGGAGTCGAACCCGGGCCGCCTGGGTGAAAACCAGGAATCCTAACCGCTAGACCATATGGGAAAACTTTCTGCCCTTCTTTGGGAAAAATAGAGAAAACTAAATTGAAAAAAAATAATGCCGCCTGCATCATCTTCCAAGTATAGTGGCCAGCAGTGGCACGCAAATTCTCATTGCCGATCAGCATCGTTAGCGCAGCAGGTAGCGCGTCAGTCTCATAATCTGAAGGTCGTGAGTTCGATCCTCACACGGGGCACTGATCTCTCTGCTTCTTTTGAGTCTTGGGGTCCTTAATCCATGAAAATCACTACTCTTCATCCCTTAAGTTTTCCAAGAAGCCACATGGATGGAAAAGTGAGCGGCAGCTCAAGCTTTCAATGCTCTTTTGCCCTCCTAAATATTCCACCCAGATGAAATCTTTAACTCTGCATCTAACAGACCTTGCAAGATACAATGTCTACTCACCCTGGAAAAACAGAGGCATTTTCCATCTATGTGACATGCTTCCCTTTGTTTCATCACACAGAAAGCAAAAAGCAAAGAGGAATTCAAAAGGGCTTTTACAAAGGTGTGAAAAAAAAGGATAATGTCTGTATGAGAGAATGGTTCGTAGAAGATTGGCACATAGAAATTTGCCAATGCGAATGTGCAGAAGAGCAAGAACGGCCAGGAGAATTCATGTGCACATGTGCGTACGCCAAAGCGCACACAATGCGTGACAGATTCTGGTGCCCAGTGGCCTATTTAAAGCAAGCAGCATGAGCCATTAGTTGCTGGATGATCTTCAGCTGCCCCTGTTTCTGATATTATTTGATTTCCTGTTCCCGACTCAGCTTGACCTGTCTTGTCTGCATTCCTGGCTTTGACAACTAGGGAATGATTGGAGGTTACAATGGAAAAACAGCTTTGGAGGTTTCAGCACTAGGAGTGTACATGTCATTAAAAGGTCTTGCGTTTCCCATACCGGGAGTCGAACCCGGGCCGCCTGGGTGAAAACCAGGAATCCTAACCGCTAGACCATATGGGAAAACTTTCTGCCCTTCTTTG
This sequence comes from Aquarana catesbeiana, assembly GCF_042186555.1. Lineage (NCBI taxonomy): Eukaryota > Metazoa > Chordata > Amphibia > Anura > Ranidae > Aquarana > Aquarana catesbeiana. Next base: position 678,402,621 of record NC_133326.1, read on the forward strand.
GGAAAAATAGAGAAAACTAAATTGAAAAAAAATAATGCCGCCTGCATCATCTTCCAAGTATAGTGGCCAGCAGTGGCACGCAAATTCCCATTGCCGTTCAGCCTCGTTAGTGCAGCAGGTAGCGCGTCAGTCTCATAATCTGAAGGTCGTGAGTTCGATCCTCACACGGGGCACTGATCTCTCTGCTTCTTTTGAGTCTTGGGGTCCTTAATCCATGAAAATCACTACTCTTCATCCCTTAAGTTTTCCAAGAAGCCACATGGATGGAAAAGTGAGCGGCAGCTCAAGCTTTCAATGCTCTTTTGCCCTCCTAAATATTCCACCCAGCTGAAATCTTTAACTCTGCATCTAACAGACCTTGCAAGATACAATGTCTACTCACCCTGGAAAAACAGAGGCATTTTCCATCTATGTGACATGCTTCCCTTTGTTTCATCACACAGAAAGCAAAAAGCAAAGAGGAATTCAAAAGGGCTTTTACAAAGGTGTGAAAAAAAAGGATAATGTCTGTATGAGAGAATGGTTCGTAGAAGATTGGCACATAGAAATTTGCCAATGCGAATGTGCAGAAGAGCAAGAACGGCCAGGAGAATTCATGTGCACATGCGCATGTGCGCATGTGCGTACGCCAAAGCGCACACAATGCGTGACAGATTCTGGTGCCCAGTGGCCTATTTAAAGCAAGCAGCATGAGCCATTAGTTGCTGGATGATCTTCAGCTGCCCCTGTTTCTGATATTATTTGATTTCCTGTTCCCGACTCAGCTTGACCTGTCTTGTCTGCATTCCTGGCTTTGACAACTAGGGAATGATTGGAGGTTACAATGGAAAAACAGCTTTGGAGGTTTTAGCACTAGGAGTGTACATGTCATTAAAAGGTCTTGCGTTTCCCATACCGGGAGGCGAACCCGGGCCGCCTGGGTGAAAACCAGGAATCCTAACCGCTAGACCATATGGGAAAACTTTTGCCCTTCTTTGGGAAAAATAGAGAAAACTAAATTGAAAAAAAATAATGCCGCCTGCATCATCTTCCAAGTATAGTGGCCAGCAGTGGCACGCAAATTCCCATTGCCGTTCAGCCTCGTTAGCGCAGCAGGTAGCGCGTCAGTCTCATAATCTGAAGGTCGTGAGTTCGATCCTCACATGGGGCACTGATCTCTCTGCTTCTTTTGAGTCTTGGGGTCCTTAATCCATGAAAATCACTACTCTTCATCCCTTAAGTTTTCCAAGAAGCCACATGGATGGAAAAGTGAGCGGCAGCTCAAGCTTTCAGTGCTCTTTTGCCCTCCTAAATATTCCACCCAGCTGAAATCTTTAACTCTGCATCTAACAGACCTTGCAAGATACAATGTCTACTCACCCTGGAAAAACAGAGGCATTTTCCATCTATGTGACATGCTTCCCTTTGTTTCATCACACAGAAAGCAAAAAGCAAAGAGGAATTCAAAAGGGCTTTTACAAAGGTGTGAAAAAAAAGGATAATGTCTGTATGAGAGAATGGTTCGTAGAAGATTGGCACATAGAAATTTGCCAATGCGAATGTGCAGAAGAGCAAGAACGGCCAGGAGAATTCATGTGCACATGCGCATGTGCGCATGTGCGTACGCCAAAGCGCACACAATGCGTGACAGATTCTGGTGCCCAGTGGCCTATTTAAAGCAAGCAGCATGAGCCATTAGTTGCTGGATGATCTTCAGCTGCCCCTGTTTCTGATATTATTTGATTTCCTGTTCCCGACTCAGCTTGACCTGTCTTGTCTGCATTCCTGGCTTTGACAACTAGGGAATGATTGGAGGTTACAATGGAAAAACAGCTTTGGAGGTTTCAGCACTAGGAGTGTACATGTCATTAAAAGGTCTTGCGTTTCCCATACCGGGAGTCGAACCCGGGCCGCCTGGGTGAAAACCAGGAATCCTAACCGCTAGAACATATGGGAAAACTTTCTGCCCTTCTTTGGGAAAAATAGAGAAAACTAAATTGAAAAAAAATAATGCCGCCTGCATCATCTTCCAAGTATAGTGGCCAGCAGTGGCACGCAAATTCCCATTGCCGTTCAGCCTCGTTAGCGCAGCAGGTAGCGCGTCAGTCTCATAATCTGAAGGTCGTGAGTTCGATCCTCACACGGGGCACTGATCTCTCTGCTTCTTTTGAGTCTTGGGGTCCTTAATCCATGAAAATCACTACTCTTCATCCCTTAAGTTTTCCAAGAAGCCACATGGATGGAAAAGTGAGCGGCAGCTCAAGCTTTCAATGCTCTTTTGCCCTCCTAAATATTCCACCCAGCTGAAATCTTTAACTCTGCATCTAACAGACCTTGCAAGATACAATGTCTACTCACCCTGGAAAAACAGAGGCATTTTCCATCTATGTGACATGCTTCCCTTTGTTTCATCACACAGAAAGCAAAAAGCAAAGAGGAATTCAAAAGGGCTTTTACAAAGGTGTGAAAAAAAAGGATAATGTCTGTATGAGAGAATGGTTCGTAGAAGATTGGCACATAGAAATTTGCCAATGCGAATGTGCAGAAGAGCAAGAACGGCCAGGAGAATTCATGTGCACATGCGCATGTGCGTACGCCAAAGCGCACACAATGCGTGACAGATTCTGGTGCCCAGTGGCCTATTTAAAGCAAGCAGCATGAGCCATTAGTTGCTGGATGATCTTCAGCTGCCCCTGTTTCTGATATTATTTGATTTCCTGTTCCCGACTCAGCTTGACCTGTCTTGTCTGCATTCCTGGCTTTGACAACTAGGGAATGATTGGAGGTTACAATGGAAAAACAGCTTTGGAGGTTTCAGCACTAGGAGTGTACATGTCATTAAAAGGTCTTGTGTTTCCCATACCGGGAGTCGAACCCAGGCCGCCTGGGTGAAAACCAGGAATCCTAACCGCTAGACCATATGGGAAAACTTTCTGCCCTTCTTTGGGAAAAATAGAGAAAACTAAATTGAAAAAAAATAATGCCGCCTGCATCATCTTCCAAGTATAGTGGCCAGCAGTGGCACGCAAATTCCCATTGCCGTTCAGCCTCGTTAGCGCAGCAGGTAGCGCGTCAGTCTCATAATCTGAAGGTCGTGAGTTCGATCCTCACACGGGGCACTGATCTCTCTGCTTCTTTTGAGTCTTGGGGTCCTTAATCCATGAAAATCACTACTCTTCATCCCTTAAGTTTTCCAAGAAGCCACATGGATGGAAAAGTGAGCGGCAGCTCAAGCTTTCAATGCTCTTTTGCCCTCCTAAATATTCCACCCAGCTGAAATCTTTAACTCTGCATCTAACAGACCTTGCAAGATACAATGTCTACTCACCCTGGAAAAACAGAGGCATTTTCCATCTATGTGACATGCTTCCCTTTGTTTCATCACACAGAAAGCAAAAAGCAAAGAGGAATTCAAAAGGGCTTTTACAAAGGTGTGAAAAAAAAGGATAATGTCTGTATGAGAGAATGGTTCGTAGAAGATTGGCACATAGAAATTTGCCAATGCGAATGTGCAGAAGAGCAAGAACGGCCAGGAGAATTCATGTGCACATGCGCATGTGTGCATGTGCGTACGCCAAAGCGCACACAATGCGTGACAGATTCTGGTGCCCAGTGGCCTATTTAAAGCAAGCAGCATGAGCCATTAGTTGCTGGATGATCTTCAGCTGCCCCTGTTTCTGATATTATTTGATTTCCTGTTCCCGACTCAGCTTGACCTGTCTTGTCTGCATTCCTGGCTTTGACAACTAGGGAATGATTGGAGGTTACAATGGAAAAACAGCTTTGGAGGTTTCAGCACTAGGAGTGTACATGTCATTAAAAGGTCTTGCGTTTCCCATACCGGGAGTCGAACCCGGGCCGCCTGGGTGAAAACCAGGAATCCTAACCGCTAGACCATATGGGAAAACTTTCTGCCCTTCTTTGGGAAAAATAGAGAAAACTAAATTGAAAAAAAATAATGCCGCCTGCATCATCTTCCAAGTATAGTGGCCAGCAGTGGCACGCAAATTCCCATTGCCGTTCAGCCTCGTTAGCGCAGCAGGTAGCGCGTCAGTCTCATAATCTGAAAGTCGTGAGTTCGATCCTCACACGGGGCACTGATCTCTCTGCTTCTTTTGAGTCTTGGGGTCCTTAATCCATGAAAATCACTACTCTTCATCCCTTAAGTTTTCCAAGAAGCCACATGGATGGAAAAGTGAGCGGCAGCTCAAGCTTTCAATGCTCTTTTGCCCTCCTAAATATTCCACCCAGCTGAAATCTTTAACTCTGCATCTAACAGACCTTGCAAGATACAATGTCTACTCACCCTGGAAAAACAGAGGCATTTTCCATCTATGTGACATGCTTCCCTTTGTTTCATCACACAGAAAGCAAAAAGCAAAGAGGAATTCAAAAGGGCTTTTACAAAGGTGTGAAAAAAAAGGATAATGTCTGTATGAGAGAATGGTTCGTAGAAGATTGGCACATAGAAATTTGCCAATGCGAATGTGCAGAAGAGCAAGAACGGCCAGGAGAATTCATGTGCACATGCGCATGTGCGCATGTGCGTACGCCAAAGCGCACACAATGCGTGACAGATTCTGGTGCCCAGTGGCCTATTTAAAGCAAGCAGCATGAGCCATTAGTTGCTGGATGATCTTCAGCTGCCCCTGTTTCTGATATTATTTGATTTCCTGTTCCCGACTCAGCTTGACCTGTCTTGTCTGCATTCCTGGCTTTGACAACTAGGGAATGATTGGAGGTTACAATGGAAAAACAGCTTTGGAGGTTTCAGCACTAGGAGTGTACATGTCATTAAAAGGTCTTGCGTTTCCCATACCGGGAGTCGAACCCGGGCCGCCTGGGTGAAAACCAGGAATCCTAACCGCTAGACCATATGGGAAAACTTTCTGCCCTTCTTTGGGAAAAATAGAGAAAACTAAATTGAACCCGGGCCGCCTGGGTGAAAACCAGGAATCCTAACCGCTAGACCATATGGGAAAACTTTCTGCCCTTCTTTGGGAAAAATAGAGAAAACTAAATTGAAAAAAAATAATGCCGCCTGCATCATCTTCCAAGTATAGTGGCCAGCAGTGGCACGCAAATTCCCATTGCCGTTCAGCCTCGTTAGCGCAGCAGGTAGCGCGTCAGTCTCATAATCTGAAAGTCGTGAGTTCGATCCTCACACGGGGCACTGATCTCTCTGCTTCTTTTGAGTCTTGGGGTCCTTAATCCATGAAAATCACTACTCTTCATCCCTTAAGTTTTCCAAGAAGCCACATGGATGGAAAAGTGAGCGGCAGCTCAAGCTTTCAATGCTCTTTTGCCCTCCTAAATATTCCACCCAGCTGAAATCTTTAACTCTGCATCTAACAGACCTTGCAAGATACAATGTCTACTCACCCTGGAAAAACAGAGGCATTTTCCATCTATGTGACATGCTTCCCTTTGTTTCATCACACAGAAAGCAAAAAGCAAAGAGGAATTCAAAAGGGCTTTTACAAAGGTGTGAAAAAAAAGGATAATGTCTGTATGAGAGAATGGTTCGTAGAAGATTGGCACATAGAAATTTGCCAATGCGAATGTGCAGAAGAGCAAGAACGGCCAGGAGAATTCATGTGCACATGCGCATGTGCGTACGCCAAAGCGCACACAATGCGTGACAGATTCTGGTGCCCAGTGGCCTATTTAAAGCAAGCAGCATGAGCCATTAGTTGCTGGATGATCTTCAGCTGCCCCTGTTTCTGATATTATTTGATTTCCTGTTCCCGACTCAGCTTGACCTGTCTTGTCTGCATTCCTGGCTTTGACAACTAGGGAATGATTGGAGGTTACAATGGAAAAACAGCTTTGGAGGTTTCAGCACTAGGAGTGTACATGTCATTAAAAGGTCTTGCGTTTCCCATACCGGGAGTCGAACCCGGGCCGCCTGGGTGAAAACCAGGAATCCTAACCGCTAGACCATATGGGAAAACTTTCTGCCCTTCTTTGGGAAAAATAGAGAAAACTAAATTGAAAAAAAATAATGCCGCCTGCATCATCTTCCAAGTATAGTGGCCAGCAGTGGCACGCAAATTCCCATTGCCGTTCAGCCTCGTTAGCGCAGCAGGTAGCGCGTCAGTCTCATAATCTGAAGGTCGTGAGTTCGATCCTCACACGGGGCACTGATCTCTCTGCTTCTTTTGAGTCTTGGGGTCCTTAATCCATGAAAATCACTACTCTTCATCCCTTAAGTTTTCCAAGAAGCCACATGGATGGAAAAGTGAGCGGCAGCTCAAGCTTTCAATGCTCTTTTGCCCTCCTAAATATTCCACCCAGCTGAAATCTTTAACTCTGCATCTAACAGACCTTGCAAGATACAATGTCTACTCACCCTGGAAAAACAGAGGCATTTTCCATCTATGTGACATGCTTCCCTTTGTTTCATCACACAGAAAGCAAAAAGCAAAGAGGAATTCAAAAGGGCTTTTACAAAGGTGTGAAAAAAAAGGATAATGTCTGTATGAGAGAATGGTTCGTAGAAGATTGGCACATAGAAATTTGCCAATGCGAATGTGCAGAAGAGCAAGAACGGCCAGGAGAATTCATGTGCACATGCGCATGTGTGCATGTGCGTACGCCAAAGCGCACACAATGCGTGACAGATTCTGGTGCCCAGTGGCCTATTTAAAGCAAGCAGCATGAGCCATTAGTTGCTGGATGATCTTCAGCTGCCCCTGTTTCTGATATTATTTGATTTCCTGTTCCCGACTCAGCTTGACCTGTGTTGTCTGCATTCCTGGCTTTGACAACTAGGGAATGATTGGAGGTTACAATGGAAAAACAGCTTTGGAGGTTTCAGCACTAGGAGTGTACATGTCATTAAAAGGTCTTGCGTTTCCCATACCGGGAGTCGAACCCGGGCCGCCTGAGTGAAAACCAGGAATCCTAACCGCTAGACCATATGGGAAAACTTTCTGCCCTTCTTTGGGAAAAATAGAGAAAACTAAATTGAAAAAAAATAATGCCGCCTGCATCATCTTCCAAGTATAGTGGCCAGCAGTGGCACGCAAATTCCCATTGCCGTTCAGCCTCGTTAGCGCAGCAGGTAGCGCGTCAGTCTCATAATCTGAAAGTCGTGAGTTCGATCCTCACACGGGGCACTGATCTCTCTGCTTCTTTTGAGTCTTGGGGTCCTTAATCCATGAAAATCACTACTCTTCATCCCTTAAGTTTTCCAAGAAGCCACATGGATGGAAAAGTGAGCGGCAGCTCAAGCTTTCAATGCTCTTTTGCCCTCCTAAATATTCCACCCAGCTGAAATCTTTAACTCTGCATCTAACAGACCTTGCAAGATACAATGTCTACTCACCCTGGAAAAACAGAGGCATTTTCCATCTATGTGACATGCTTCCCTTTGTTTCATCACACAGAAAGCAAAAAGCAAAGAGGAATTCAAAAGGGCTTTTACAAAGGTGTGAAAAAAAAGGATAATGTCTGTATGAGAGAATGGTTCGTAGAAGATTGGCACATAGAAATTTGCCAATGCGAATGTGCAGAAGAGCAAGAACGGCCAGGAGAATTCATGTGCACATGCGCATGTGCGCATGTGCGTACGCCAAAGCGCACACAATGCGTGACAGATTCTGGTGCCCAGTGGCCTATTTAAAGCAAGCAGCATGAGCCATTAGTTGCTGGATGATCTTCAGCTGCCCCTGTTTCTGATATTATTTGATTTCCTGTTCCCGACTCAGCTTGACCTGTCTTGTCTGCATTCCTGGCTTTGACAACTAGGGAATGATTGGAGGTTACAATGGAAAAACAGCTTTGGAGGTTTCAGCACTAGGAGTGTACATGTCATTAAAAGGTCTTGCGTTTCCCATACCGGGAGTCGAACCCGGGCCGCCTGGGTGAAAACCAGGAATCCTAACCGCTAGACCATATGGGAAAACTTTCTGCCCTTCGTTGGGAAAAATAGAGAAAACTAAATTGAACCCGGGCCGCCTGGGTGAAAACCAGGAATCCTAACCGCTAGACCATATGGGAAAACTTTTGCCCTTCTTTGGGAAAAATAGAGAAAACTAAATTGAAAAAAAATAATGCCGCCTGCATCATCTTCCAAGTATAGTGGCCAGCAGTGGCACGCAAATTCCCATTGCCGTTCAGCCTCGTTAGCGCAGCAGGTAGCGCGTCAGTCTCATAATCTGAAGGTCGTGAGTTCGATCCTCACATGGGGCACTGATCTCTCTGCTTCTTTTGAGTCTTGGGGTCCTTAATCCATGAAAATCACTACTCTTCATCCCTTAAGTTTTCCAAGAAGCCACATGGATGGAAAAGTGAGCGGCAGCTCAAGCTTTCAGTGCTCTTTTGCCCTCCTAAATATTCCACCCAGCTGAAATCTTTAACTCTGCATCTAACAGACCTTGCAAGATACAATGTCTACTCACCCTGGAAAAACAGAGGCATTTTCCATCTATGTGACATGCTTCCCTTTGTTTCATCACACAGAAAGCAAAAAGCAAAGAGGAATTCAAAAGGGCTTTTACAAAGGTGTGAAAAAAAAGGATAATGTCTGTATGAGAGAATGGTTCGTAGAAGATTGGCACATAGAAATTTGCCAATGCGAATGTGCAGAAGAGCAAGAACGGCCAGGAGAATTCATGTGCACATGCGCATGTGCGCATGTGCGTACGCCAAAGCGCACACAATGCGTGACAGATTCTGGTGCCCAGTGGCCTATTTAAAGCAAGCAGCATGAGCCATTAGTTGCTGGATGATCTTCAGCTGCCCCTGTTTCTGATATTATTTGATTTCCTGTTCCCGACTCAGCTTGACCTGTCTTGTCTGCATTCCTGGCTTTGACAACTAGGGAATGATTGGAGGTTACAATGGAAAAACAGCTTTGGAGGTTTCAGCACTAGGAGTGTACATGTCATTAAAAGGTCTTGCGTTTCCCATACCGGGAGTCAAACCCGGGCCGCCTGGGTGAAAACCAGGAATCCTAACCGCTAGACCATATGGGAAAACTTTCTGCCCTTCTTTGGGAAAAATAGAGAAAACTAAATTGAAAAAAAATAATGCCGCCTGCATCATCTTCCAAGTATAGTGGCCAGCAGTGGCACGCAAATTCCCATTGCCGTTCAGCCTCGTTAGCGCAGCAGGTAGCGCGTCAGTCTCATAATCTGAAGGTCGTGAGTTCGATCCTCACACGGGGCACTGATCTCTCTGCTTCTTTTGAGTCTTGGGGTCCTTAATCCATGAAAATCACTACTCTTCATCCCTTAAGTTTTCCAAGAAGCCACATGGATGGAAAAGTGAGCGGCAGCTCAAGCTTTCAATGCTCTTTTGCCCTCCTAAATATTCCACCCAGCTGAAATCTTTAACTCTGCATCTAACAGACCTTGCAAGATACAATGTCTACTCACCCTGGAAAAACAGAGGCATTTTCCATCTATGTGACATGCTTCCCTTTGTTTCATCACACAGAAAGCAAAAAGCAAAGAGGAATTCAAAAGGGCTTTTACAAAGGTGTGAAAAAAAAGGATAATGTCTGTATGAGAGAATGGTTCGTAGAAGATTGGCACATAGAAATTTGCCAATGCGAATGTGCAGAAGAGCAAGAACGGCCAGGAGAATTCATGTGCACATGCGCATGTGCGTACGCCAAAGCGCACACAATGCGTGACAGATTCTGGTGCCCAGTGGCCTATTTAAAGCAAGCAGCATGAGCCATTAGTTGCTGGATGATCTTCAGCTGCCCCTGTTTCTGATATTATTTGATTTCCTGTTCCCGACTCAGCTTGACCTGTCTTGTCTGCATTCCTGGCTTTGACAACTAGGGAATGATTGGAGGTTACAATGGAAAAACAGCTTTGGAGGTTTCAGCACTAGGAGTGTACATGTCATTAAAAGGTCTTGTGTTTCCCATACCGGGAGTCGAACCCAGGCCGCCTGGGTGAAAACCAGGAATCCTAACCGCTAGACCATATGGGAAAACTTTCTGCCCTTCTTTGGGAAAAATAGAGAAAACTAAATTGAAAAAAAATAATGCCGCCTGCATCATCTTCCAAGTATAGTGGCCAGCAGTGGCACGCAAATTCCCATTGCCGTTCAGCCTCGTTAGCGCAGCAGGTAGCGCGTCAGTCTCATAATCTGAAAGTCGTGAGTTCGATCCTCACACGGGGCACTGATCTCTCTGCTTCTTTTGAGTCTTGGGGTCCTTAATCCATGAAAATCACTACTCTTCATCCCTTAAGTTTTCCAAGAAGCCACATGGATGGAAAAGTGAGCGGCAGCTCAAGCTTTCAATGCTCTTTTGCCCTCCTAAATATTCCACCCAGCTGAAATCTTTAACTCTGCATCTAACAGACCTTGCAAGATACAATGTCTACTCACCCTGGAAAAACAGAGGCATTTTCCATCTATGTGACATGCTTCCCTTTGTTTCATCACACAGAAAGCAAAAAGCAAAGAGGAATTCAAAAGGGCTTTTACAAAGGTGTGAAAAAAAAGGATAATGTCTGTATGAGAGAATGGTTCGTAGAAGATTGGCACATAGAAATTTGCCAATGCGAATGTGCAGAAGAGCAAGAACGGCCAGGAGAATTCATGTGCACATGCGCATGTGCGCATGTGCGTACGCCAAAGCGCACACAATGCGTGACAGATTCTGGTGCCCAGTGGCCTATTTAAAGCAAGCAGCATGAGCCATTAGTTGCTGGATGATCTTCAGCTGCCCCTGTTTCTGATATTATTTGATTTCCTGTTCCCGACTCAGCTTGACCTGTCTTGTCTGCATTCCTGGCTTTGACAACTAGGGAATGATTGGAGGTTACAATGGAAAAACAGCTTTGGAGGTTTCAGCACTAGGAGTGTACATGTCATTAAAAGGTCTTGCGTTTCCCATACCGGGAGTCGAACCCGGGCCGCCTGGGTGAAAACCAGGAATCCTAACCGCTAGACCATATGGGAAAACTTTCTGCCCTTCGTTGGGAAAAATAGAGAAAACTAAATTGAACCCGGGCCGCCTGGGTGAAAACCAGGAATCCTAACCGCTAGACCATATGGGAAAACTTTCTGCCCTTCTTTGGGAAAAATAGAGAAAACTAAATTGAAAAAAAATAATGCCGCCTGCATCATCTTCCAAGTATAGTGGCCAGCAGTGGCACGCAAATTCCCATTGCCGTTCAGCCTCGTTAGTGCAGCAGGTAGCGCGTCAGTCTCATAATCTGAAAGTCGTGAGTTCGATCCTCACACGGGGCACTGATCTCTCTGCTTCTTTTGAGTCTTGGGGTCCTTAATCCATGAAAATCACTACTCTTCATCCCTTAAGTTTTCCAAGAAGCCACATGGATGGAAAAGTGAGCGGCAGCTCAAGCTTTCAATGCTCTTTTGCCCTCCTAAATATTCCACCCAGCTGAAATCTTTAACTCTGCATCTAACAGACCTTGCAAGATACAATGTCTACTCACCCTGGAAAAACAGAGGCATTTTCCATCTATGTGACATGCTTCCCTTTGTTTCATCACACAGAAAGCAAAAAGCAAAGAGGAATTCAAAAGGGCTTTTACAAAGGTGTGAAAAAAAAGGATAATGTCTGTATGAGAGAATGGTTCGTAGAAGATTGGCACATAGAAATTTGCCAATGCGAATGTGCAGAAGAGCAAGAACGGCCAGGAGAATTCATGTGCACATGCGCATGTGCGCATGTGCGTACGCCAAAGCGCACACAATGCGTGACAGATTCTGGTGCCCAGTGGCCTATTTAAAGCAAGCAGCATGAGCCATTAGTTGCTGGATGATCTTCAGCTGCCCCTGTTTCTGATATTATTTGATTTCCTGTTCCCGACTCAGCTTGACCTGTCTTGTCTGCATTCCTGGCTTTGACAACTAGGGAATGATTGGAGGTTACAATGGAAAAACAGCTTTGGAGGTTTCAGCACTAGGAGTGTACATGTCATTAAAAGGTCTTGCGTTTCCCATACCGGGAGTCGAACCCGGGCCGCCTGGGTGAAAACCAGGAATCCTAACCGCTAGACCATATGGGAAAACTTTCTGCCCTTCTTTGGGAAAAATAGAGAAAACTAAATTGAAAAAAAATAATGCCGCCTGCATCATCTTCCAAGTATAGTGGCCAGCAGTGGCACGCAAATTCCCATTGCCGTTCAGCCTCGTTAGCGCAGCAGGTAGCGCGTCAGTCTCATAATCTGAAGGTCGTGAGTTCGATCCTCACACGGGGCACTGATCTCTCTGCTTCTTTTGAGTCTTGGGGTCCTTAATCCATGAAAATCACTACTCTTCATCCCTTAAGTTTTCCAAGAAGCCACATGGATGGAAAAGTGAGCGGCAGCTCAAGCTTTCAATGCTCTTTTGCCCTCCTAAATATTCCACCCAGCTGAAATCTTTAACTCTGCATCTAACAGACCTTGCAAGATACAATGTCTACTCACCCTGGAAAAACAGAGGCATTTTCCATCTATGTGACATGCTTCCCTTTGTTTCATCACACAGAAAGCAAAAAGCAAAGAGGAATTCAAAAGGGCTTTTACAAAGGTGTGAAAAAAAAGGATAATGTCTGTATGAGAGAATGGTTCGTAGAAGATTGGCACATAGAAATTTGCCAATGCGAATGTGCAGAAGAGCAAGAACGGCCAGGAGAATTCATGTGCACATGCGCATGTGCGCATGTGCGTACGCCAAAGCGCACACAATGCGTGACAGATTCTGGTGCCCAGTGGCCTATTTAAAGCAAGCAGCATGAGCCATTAGTTGCTGGATGATCTTCAGCTGCCCCTGTTTCTGATATTATAATCTGAAGGTCGTGAGTTCGATCCTCACACGGGGCACTGATCTCTCTGCTTCTTTTGAGTCTTGGGGTCCTTAATCCATGAAAATCACTACTCTTCATCCCTTAAGTTTTCCAAGAAGCCACATGGATGGAAAAGTGAGCGGCAGCTCAAGCTTTCAATGCTCTTTTGCCCTCCTAAATATTCCACCCAGCTGAAATCTTTAACTCTGCATCTAACAGACCTTGCAAGATACAATGTCTACTCACCCTGGAAAAACAGAGGCATTTTCCATCTATGTGACATGCTTCCCTTTGTTTCATCACACAGAAAGCAAAAAGCAAAGAGGAATTCAAAAGGGCTTTTACAAAGGTGTGAAAAAAAAGGATAATGTCTGTATGAGAGAATGGTTCGTAGAAGATTGGCACATAGAAATTTGACAATGCGAATGTGCAGAAGAGCAAGAACAGCCAGGAGAATTCATGTGCACATGCGCATGTGCGTACGCCAAAGCGCACACAATGCGTGACAGATTCTGGTGCCCAGTGGCCTATTTAAAGCAAGCAGCATGAGCCATTAGTTGCTGGATGATCTTCAGCTGCCCCTGTTTCTGATATTATTTGATTTCCTGTTCCCGACTCAGCTTGACCTGTCTTGTCTGCATTCCTGGCTTTGACAACTAGGGAATGATTGGAGGTTACAATGGAAAAACAGCTTTGGAGGTTTCAGCACTAGGAGTGTACATGTCATTAAAAGGTCTTGCGTTTCCCATACCGGGAGTCGAACCCGGGCCGCCTGGGTGAAAACCAGGAATCCTAACCGCTAGACCATATGGGAAAACTTTCTGCCCTTCTTTGGGAAAAATAGAGAAAACTAAATTGAAAAAAAATTATGCCGCCTGCATCATCTTCCAAGTATAGTGGCCAGCAGTGGCACGCAAATTCCCATTGCCGTTCAGCCTCGTTAGCGCAGCAGGTAGCGCGTCAGTCTCATAATCTGAAGGTCGTGAGTTCGATCCTCACACGGGGCACTGATCTCTCTGCTTCTTTTGAGTCTTGGGGTCCTTAATCCATGAAAATCACTACTCTTCATCCCTTAAGTTTTCCAAGAAGCCACATGGATGGAAAAGTGAGCGGCAGCTCAAGCTTTCAATGCTCTTTTGCCCTCCTAAATATTCCACCCAGCTGAAATCTTTAACTCTGCATCTAACAGACCTTGCAAGATACAATGTCTACTCACCCTGGAAAAACAGAGGCATTTTCCATCTATGTGACATGCTTCCCTTTGTTTCATCACACAGAAAGCAAAAAGCAAAGAGGAATTCAAAAGGGCTTTTACAAAGGTGTGAAAAAAAAGGATAATGTCTGTATGAGAGAATGGTTCGTAGAAGATTGGCACATAGAAATTTGCCAATGCGAATGTGCAGAAGAGCAAGAACGGCCAGGAGAATTCATGTGCACATGCGCATGTGCGCATGTGCGTACGCCAAAGCGCACACAATGCGTGACAGATTCTGGTGCCCAGTGGCCTATTTAAAGCAAGCAGCATGAGCCATTAGTTGCTGGATGATCTTCAGCTGCCCCTGTTTCTGATATTATAATCTGAAGGTCGTGAGTTCGATCCTCACACGGGGCACTGATCTCTCTGCTTCTTTTGAGTCTTGGGGTCCTTAATCCATGAAAATCACTACTCTTCATCCCTTAAGTTTTCCAAGAAGCCACATGGATGGAAAAGTGAGCGGCAGCTCAAGCTTTCAATGCTCTTTTGCCCTCCTAAATATTCCACCCAGCTGAAATCTTTAACTCTGCATCTAACAGACCTTGCAAGATACAATGTCTACTCACCCTGGAAAAACAGAGGCATTTTCCATCTATGTGACATGCTTCCCTTTGTTTCATCACACAGAAAGCAAAAAGCAAAGAGGAATTCAAAAGGGCTTTTACAAAGGTGTGAAAAAAAAGGATAATGTCTGTATGAGAGAATGGTTCGTAGAAGATTGGCACATAGAAATTTGCCAATGCGAATGTGCAGAAGAGCAAGAACGGCCAGGAGAATTCATGTGCACATGCGCATGTGCGCATGTGCGTACGCCAAAGCGCACACAATGCGTGACAGATTCTGGTGCCCAGTGGCCTATTTAAAGCAAGCAGCATGAGCCATTAGTTGCTGGATGATCTTCAGCTGCCCCTGTTTCTGATATTATAATCTGAAGGTCGTGAGTTCGATCCTCACACGGGGCACTGATCTCTCTGCTTCTTTTGAGTCTTGGGGTCCTTAATCCATGAAAATCACTACTCTTCATCCCTTAAGTTTTCCAAGAAGCCACATGGATGGAAAAGTGAGCGGCAGCTCAAGCTTTCAATGCTCTTTTGCCCTCCTAAATATTCCACCCAGCTGAAATCTTTAACTCTGCATCTAACAGACCTTGCAAGATACAATGTCTACTCACCCTGGAAAAACAGAGGCATTTTCCATCTATGTGACATGCTTCCCTTTGTTTCATCACACAGAAAGCAAAAAGCAAAGAGGAATTCAAAAGGGCTTTTACAAAGGTGTGAAAAAAAAGGATAATGTCTGTATGAGAGAATGGTTCGTAGAAGATTGGCACATAGAAATTTGACAATGCGAATGTGCAGAAGAGCAAGAACAGCCAGGAGAATTCATGTGCACATGCGCATGTGCGTACGCCAAAGCGCACACAATGCGTGACAGATTCTGGTGCCCAGTGGCCTATTTAAAGCAAGCAGCATGAGCCATTAGTTGCTGGATGATCTTCAGCTGCCCCTGTTTCTGATATTATTTGATTTCCTGTTCCCGACTCAGCTTGACCTGTCTTGTCTGCATTCCTGGCTTTGACAACTAGGGAATGATTGGAGGTTACAATGGAAAAACAGCTTTGGAGGTTTCAGCACTAGGAGTGTACATGTCATTAAAAGGTCTTGCGTTTCCCATACCGGGAGTCGAACCCGGGCCGCCTGGGTGAAAACCAGGAATCCTAACCGCTAGACCATATGGGAAAACTTTCTGCCCTTCTTTGGGAAAAATAGAGAAAACTAAATTGAAAAAAAATTATGCCGCCTGCATCATCTTCCAAGTATAGTGGCCAGCAGTGGCACGCAAATTCCCATTGCCGTTCAGCCTCGTTAGCGCAGCAGGTAGCGCGTCAGTCTCATAATCTGAAGGTCGTGAGTTCGATCCTCACACGGGGCACTGATCTCTCTGCTTCTTTTGAGTCTTGGGGTCCTTAATCCATGAAAATCACTACTCTTCATCCCTTAAGTTTTCCAAGAAGCCACATGGATGGAAAAGTGAGCGGCAGCTCAAGCTTTCAATGCTCTTTTGCCCTCCTAAATATTCCACCCAGCTGAAATCTTTAACTCTGCATCTAACAGACCTTGCAAGATACAATGTCTACTCACCCTGGAAAAACAGAGGCATTTTCCATCTATGTGACATGCTTCCCTTTGTTTCATCACACAGAAAGCAAAAAGCAAAGAGGAATTCAAAAGGGCTTTTACAAAGGTGTGAAAAAAAAGGATAATGTCTGTATGAGAGAATGGTTCGTAGAAGATTGGCACATAGAAATTTGCCAATGCGAATGTGCAGAAGAGCAAGAACGGCCAGGAGAATTCATGTGCACATGCGCATGTGCGCATGTGCGTACGCCAAAGCGCACACAATGCGTGACAGATTCTGGTGCCCAGTGGCCTATTTAAAGCAAGCAGCATGAGCCATTAGTTGCTGGATGATCTTCAGCTGCCCCTGTTTCTGATATTATAATCTGAAGGTCGTGAGTTCGATCCTCACACGGGGCACTGATCTCTCTGCTTCTTTTGAGTCTTGGGGTCCTTAATCCATGAAAATCACTACTCTTCATCCCTTAAGTTTTCCAAGAAGCCACATGGATGGAAAAGTGAGCGGCAGCTCAAGCTTTCAATGCTCTTTTGCCCTCCTAAATATTCCACCCAGCTGAAATCTTTAACTCTGCATCTAACAGACCTTGCAAGATACAATGTCTACTCACCCTGGAAAAACAGAGGCATTTTCCATCTATGTGACATGCTTCCCTTTGTTTCATCACACAGAAAGCAAAAAGCAAAGAGGAATTCAAAAGGGCTTTTACAAAGGTGTGAAAAAAAAGGATAATGTCTGTATGAGAGAATGGTTCGTAGAAGATTGGCACATAGAAATTTGACAATGCGAATGTGCAGAAGAGCAAGAACAGCCAGGAGAATTCATGTGCACATGCGCATGTGCGTACGCCAAAGCGCACACAATGCGTGACAGATTCTGGTGCCCAGTGGCCTATTTAAAGCAAGCAGCATGAGCCATTAGTTGCTGGATGATCTTCAGCTGCCCCTGTTTCTGATATTATTTGATTTCCTGTTCCCGACTCAGCTTGACCTGTCTTGTCTGCATTCCTGGCTTTGACAACTAGGGAATGATTGGAGGTTACAATGGAAAAACAGCTTTGGAGGTTTCAGCACTAGGAGTGTACATGTCATTAAAAGGTCTTGCGTTTCCCATACCGGGAGTCGAACCCGGGCCGCCTGGGTGAAAACCAGGAATCCTAACCGCTAGACCATATGGGAAAACTTTCTGCCCTTCTTTGGGAAAAATAGAGAAAACTAAATTGAAAAAAAATAATGCCGCCTGCATCATCTTCCAAGTATAGTGGCCAGCAGTGGCACGCAAATTCCCATTGCCGTTCAGCCTCGTTAGCGCAGCAGGTAGCGCGTCAGTCTCATAATCTGAAGGTCGTGAGTTCGATCCTCACACGGGGCACTGATCTCACTGCTTCTTTTGAGTCGTGGGGTCCTTAATCCATGAAAATCACTACTCTTCATCCCTTAAGTTTTCCAAGAAGCCACATGGATGGAAAAGTGAGCGGCAGCTCAAGCTTTCAATGCTCTTTTGCCCTCCTAAATATTCCACCCAGCTGAAATCTTTAACTCTGCATCTAACAGACCTTGCAAGATACAATGTCTACTCACCCTGGAAAAACAGAGGCATTTTCCATCTATGTGACATGCTTCCCTTTGTTTCATCACACAGAAAGCAAAAAGCAAAGAGGAATTCAAAAGGGCTTTTACAAAGGTGTGAAAAAAAAGGATAATGTCTGTATGAGAGAATGGTTCGTAGAAGATTGGCACATAGAAATTTGCCAATGCGAATGTGCAGAAGAGCAAGAACGGCCAGGAGAATTCATGTGCACATGCGCATGTGCGCATGTGCGTACGCCAAAGCGCACACAATGCGTGACAGATTCTGGTGCCCAGTGGCCTATTTAAAGCAAGCAGCATGAGCCATTAGTTGCTGGATGATCTTCAGCTGCCCCTGTTTCTGATATTATAATCTGAAGGTCGTGAGTTCGATCCTCACACGGGGCACTGATCTCTCTGCTTCTTTTGAGTCTTGGGGTCCTTAATCCATGAAAATCACTACTCTTCATCCCTTAAGTTTTCCAAGAAGCCACATGGATGGAAAAGTGAGCGGCAGCTCAAGCTTTCAATGCTCTTTTGCCCTCCTAAATATTCCACCCAGCTGAAATCTTTAACTCTGCATCTAACAGACCTTGCAAGATACAATGTCTACTCACCCTGGAAAAACAGAGGCATTTTCCATCTATGTGACATGCTTCCCTTTGTTTCATCACACAGAAAGCAAAAAGCAAAGAGGAATTCAAAAGGGCTTTTACAAAGGTGTGAAAAAAAAGGATAATGTCTGTATGAGAGAATGGTTCGTAGAAGATTGGCACATAGAAATTTGACAATGCGAATGTGCAGAAGAGCAAGAACAGCCAGGAGAATTCATGTGCACATGCGCATGTGCGTACGCCAAAGCGCACACAATGCGTGACAGATTCTGGTGCCCAGTGGCCTATTTAAAGCAAGCAGCATGAGCCATTAGTTGCTGGATGATCTTCAGCTGCCCCTGTTTCTGATATTATTTGATTTCCTGTTCCCGACTCAGCTTGACCTGTCTTGTCTGCATTCCTGGCTTTGACAACTAGGGAATGATTGGAGGTTACAATGGAAAAACAGCTTTGGAGGTTTCAGCACTAGGAGTGTACATGTCATTAAAAGGTCTTGCGTTTCCCATACCGGGAGTCGAACCCGGGCCGCCTGGGTGAAAACCAGGAATCCTAACCGCTAGACCATATGGGAAAACTTTCTGCCCTTCTTTGGGAAAAATAGAGAAAACTAAATTGAAAAAAAATAATGCCGCCTGCATCATCTTCCAAGTATAGTGGCCAGCAGTGGCACGCAAATTCCCATTGCCGTTCAGCCTCGTTAGCGCAGCAGGTAGCGCGTCAGTCTCATAATCTGAAGGTCGTGAGTTCGATCCTCACACGGGGCACTGATCTCTCTGCTTCTTTTGAGTCTTGGGGTCCTTAATCCATGAAAATCACTACTCTTCATCCCTTAAGTTTTCCAAGAAGCCACATGGATGGAAAAGTGAGCGGCAGCTCAAGCTTTCAATGCTCTTTTGCCCTCCTAAATATTCCACCCAGCTGAAATCTTTAACTCTGCATCTAACAGACCTTGCAAGATACAATGTCTACTCACCCTGGAAAAACAGAGGCATTTTCCATCTATGTGACATGCTTCCCTTTGTTTCATCACACAGAAAGCAAAAAGCAAAGAGGAATTCAAAAGGGCTTTTACAAAGGTGTGAAAAAAAAGGATAATGTCTGTATGAGAGAATGGTTCGTAGAAGATTGGCACATAGAAATTTGCCAATGCGAATGTGCAGAAGAGCAAGAACGGCCAGGAGAATTCATGTGCACATGCGCATGTGCGCATGTGCGTACGCCAAAGCGCACACAATGCGTGACAGATTCTGGTGCCCAGTGGCCTATTTAAAGCAAGCAGCATGAGCCATTAGTTGCTGGATGATCTTCAGCTGCCCCTGTTTCTGATATTATAATCTGAAGGTCGTGAGTTCGATCCTCACACGGGGCACTGATCTCTCTGCTTCTTTTGAGTCTTGGGGTCCTTAATCCATGAAAATCACTACTCTTCATCCCTTAAGTTTTCCAAGAAGCCACATGGATGGAAAAGTGAGCGGCAGCTCAAGCTTTCAATGCTCTTTTGCCCTCCTAAATATTCCACCCAGCTGAAATCTTTAACTCTGCATCTAACAGACCTTGCAAGATACAATGTCTACTCACCCTGGAAAAACAGAGGCATTTTCCATCTATGTGACATGCTTCCCTTTGTTTCATCACACAGAAAGCAAAAAGCAAAGAGGAATTCAAAAGGGCTTTTACAAAGGTGTGAAAAAAAAGGATAATGTCTGTATGAGAGAATGGTTCGTAGAAGATTGGCACATAGAAATTTGACAATGCGAATGTGCAGAAGAGCAAGAACAGCCAGGAGAATTCATGTGCACATGCGCATGTGCGTACGCCAAAGCGCACACAATGCGTGACAGATTCTGGTGCCCAGTGGCCTATTTAAAGCAAGCAGCATGAGCCATTAGTTGCTGGATGATCTTCAGCTGCCCCTGTTTCTGAAATTATTTGATTTCCTGTTCCCGACTCAGCTTGACCTGTCTTGTCTGCATTCCTGGCTTTGACAACTAGGGAATGATTGGAGGTTACAATGGAAAAACAGCTTTGGAGGTTTCAGCACTAGGAGTGTACATGTCATTAAAAGGTCTTGCGTTTCCCATACCGGGAGTCGAACCCGGGCCGCCTGGGTGAAAACCAGGAATCCTAACCGCTAGACCATATGGGAAAACTTTCTGCCCTTCTTTGGGAAAAATAGAGAAAACTAAATTGAAAAAAAATAATGCCGCCTGCATCATCTTCCAAGTATAGTGGCCAGCAGTGGCACGCAAATTCCCATTGCCGTTCAGCCTCGTTAGCGCAGCAGGTAGCGCGTCAGTCTCATAATCTGAAGGTCGTAAGTTCGATCCTCACACGGGGCACTGATCTCTCTGCTTCTTTTGAGTCGTGGGGTCCTTAATCCATGAAAATCACTACTCTTCATCCCTTAAGTTTTCCAAGAAGCCACATGGATGGAAAAGTGAGCGGCAGCTCAAGCTTTCAATGCTCTTTTGCCCTCCTAAATATTCCACCCAGCTGAAATCTTTAACTCTGCATCTAACAGACCTTGCAAGATACAATGTCTACTCACCCTGGAAAAACAGAGGCATTTTCCATCTATGTGACATGCTTCCCTTTGTTTCATCACACAGAAAGCAAAAAGCAAAGAGGAATTCAAAAGGGCTTTTACAAAGGTGTGAAAAAAAAGGATAATGTCTGTATGAGAGAATGGTTCGTAGAAGATTGGCACATAGAAATTTGCCAATGCGAATGTGCAGAAGAGCAAGAACGGCCAGGAGAATTAATGTGCACATGCGCATGTGCGCATGTGCGTACGCCAAAGCGCACACAATGCGTGACAGATTCTGGTGCCCAGTGGCCTATTTAAAGCAAGCAGCATGAGCCATTAGTTGCTGGATGATCTTCAGCTGCCCCTGTTTCTGATATTATTTGATTTCCTGTTCCCGACTCAGCTTGACCTGTCTTGTCTGCATTCCTGGCTTTGACAACTAGGGAATGATTGGAGGTTACAATGGAAAAACAGCTTTGGAGGTTTCAGCACTAGGAGTGTACATGTCATTAAAAGGTCTTGCGTTTCCCATACCGGGAGTCGAACCCGGGCCGCCTGGGTGAAAACCAGGAATCCTAACCGCTAGACCATATGGGAAAACTTTCTGCCCTTCTTTGGGAAAAATAGAGAAAACTAAATTGAAAAAAAATAATGCCGCCTGCATCATCTTCCAAGTATAGTGGCCAGCAGTGGCACGCAAATTCCCATTGCCGTTCAGCCTCGTTAGCGCAGCAGGTAGCGCGTCAGTCTCATAATCTGAAGGTCGTGAGTTCGATCCTCACACGGGGCACTGATCTCTCTGCTTCTTTTGAGTCTTGGGGTCCTTAATCCATGAAAATCACTACTCTTCATCCCTTAAGTTTTCCAAGAAGCCACATGGATGGAAAAGTGAGCGGCAGCTCAAGCTTTCAATGCTCTTTTGCCCTCCTAAATATTCCACCCAGCTGAAATCTTTAACTCTGCATCTAACAGACCTTGCAAGATACAATGTCTACTCACCCTGGAAAAACAGAGGCATTTTCCATCTATGTGACATGCTTCCCTTTGTTTCATCACACAGAAAGCAAAAAGCAAAGAGGAATTCAAAAGGGCTTTTACAAAGGTGTGAAAAAAAAGGATAATGTCTGTATGAGAGAATGGTTCGTAGAAGATTGGCACATAGAAATTTGCCAATGCGAATGTGCAGAAGAGCAAGAACGGCCAGGAGAATTCATGTGCACATGCGCATGTGCGCATGTGCGTACGCCAAAGCGCACACAATGCGTGACAGATTCTGGTGCCCAGTGGCCTATTTAAAGCAAGCAGCATGAGCCATTAGTTGCTGGATGATCTTCAGCTGCCCCTGTTTCTGATATTATTTGATTTCCTGTTCCCGACTCAGCTTGACCTGTCTTGTCTGCATTCCTGGCTTTGACAACTAGGGAATGATTGGAGGTTACAATGGAAAAACAGCTTTGGAGGTTTCAGCACTAGGAGTGTACATGTCATTAAAAGGTCTTGCGTTTCCCATACCGGGAGTCGAACCCGGGCCGCCTGGGTGAAAACCAGGAATCCTAACCGCTAGACCATATGGGAAAACTTTCTGCCCTTCTTTGGGAAAAATAGAGAAAACTAAATTGAAAAAAAATAATGCCGCCTGCATCATCTTCCAAGTATAGTGGCCAGCAGTGGCACGCAAATTCCCATTGCCGTTCAGCCTCGTTAGCGCAGCAGGTAGCGCGTCAGTCTCATAATCTGAAGGTCGTGAGTTCGATCCTCACACGGGGCACTGATCTCTCTGCTTCTTTTGAGTCTTGGGGTCCTTAATCCATGAAAATCACTACTCTTCATCCCTTAAGTTTTCCAAGAAGCCACATGGATGGAAAAGTGAGCGGCAGCTCAAGCTTTCAATGCTCTTTTGCCCTCCTAAATATTCCACCCAGCTGAAATCTTTAACTCTGCATCTAACAGACCTTGCAAGATACAATGTCTACTCACCCTGGAAAAACAGAGGCATTTTCCATCTATGTGACATGCTTCCCTTTGTTTCATCACACAGAAAGCAAAAAGCAAAGAGGAATTCAAAAGGGCTTTTACAAAGGTGTGAAAAAAAAGGATAATGTCTGTATGAGAGAATGGTTCGTAGAAGATTGGCACATAGAAATTTGCCAATGCGAATGTGCAGAAGAGCAAGAACGGCCAGGAGAATTCATGTGCACATGCGCATGTGCGCATGTGCGTACGCCAAAGCGCACACAATGCGTGACAGATTCTGGTGCCCAGTGGCCTATTTAAAGCAAGCAGCATGAGCCATTAGTTGCTGGATGATCTTCAGCTGCCCCTGTTTCTGATATTATAAACTGAAGGTCGTGAGTTCGATCCTCACATGGGGCACTGATCTCTCTGCTTCTTTTGAGTCTTGGGGTCCTTAATCCATGAAAATCACTACTCTTCATCCCTTAAGTTTTCCAAGAAGCCACATGGATGGAAAAGTGAGCGGCAGCTCAAGCTTTCAATGCTCTTTTGCCCTCCTAAATATTCCACCCAGCTGAAATCTTTAACTCTGCATCTAACAGACCTTGCAAGATACAATGTCTACTCACCCTGGAAAAACAGAGGCATTTTCCATCTATGTGACATGCTTCCCTTTGTTTCATCACACAGAAAGCAAAAAGCAAAGAGGAATTCAAAAGGGCTTTTACAAAGGTGTGAAAAAAAAGGATAATGTCTGTATGAGAGAATGGTTCGTAGAAGATTGGCACATAGAAATTTGACAATGCGAATGTGCAGAAGAGCAAGAACAGCCAGGAGAATTCATGTGCACATGCGCATGTGCGTACGCCAAAGCGCACACAATGCGTGACAGATTCTGGTGCCCAGTGGCCTATTTAAAGCAAGCAGCATGAGCCATTAGTTGCTGGATGATCTTCAGCTGCCCCTGTTTCTGATATTATTTGATTTCCTGTTCCCGACTCAGCTTGACCTGTCTTGTCTGCATTCCTGGCTTTGACAACTAGGGAATGATTGGAGGTTACAATGGAAAAACAGCTTTGGAGGTTTCAGCACTAGGAGTGTACATGTCATTAAAAGGTCTTGCGTTTCCCATACCGGGAGTCGAACCCGGGCCGCCTGGGTGAAAACCAGGAATCCTAACCGCTAGACTGTATGAGAGAATGGTTCGTAGAAGATTGGCACATAGAAATTTGCCAATACGAATGTGCAGAAGAGCAAGAACGGCCAGGAGAATTCATGTGCACATGCGCATGTGTGCATGTGCGTACGCCAAAGCGCACACAATGCGTGACAGATTCTGGTGCCCAGTGGCCTATTTAAAGCAAGCAGCATGAGCCATTAGTTGCTGGATGATCTTCAGCTGCCCCTGTTTCTGATATTATTTGATTTCCTGTTCCCGACTCAGCTTGACCTGTCTTGTCTGCATTCCTGGCTTTGACAACTAGGGAATGATTGGAGGTTACAATGGAAAAACAGCTTTGGAGGTTTCAGCACTAGGAGTGTACATGTCATTAAAAGGTCTTGCGTTTCCCATACCGGGAGTCGAACCCGGGCCGCCTGGGTGAAAACCAGGAATCCTAACCGCTAGACCATATGGGAAAACTTTCTGCCCTTCTTTGGGAAAAATAGAGAAAACTAAATTGAAAAAAAATAATGCCGCCTGCATCATCTTCCAAGTATAGTGGCCAGCAGTGGCACGCAAATTCCCATTGCCGTTCAGCCTCGTTAGCGCAGCAGGTAGCGCGTCAGTCTCATAATCTGAAAGTCGTGAGTTCGATCCTCACACGGGGCACTGATCTCTCTGCTTCTTTTGAGTCTTGGGGTCCTTAATCCATGAAAATCACTACTCTTCATCCCTTAAGTTTTCCAAGAAGCCACATGGATGGAAAAGTGAGCGGCAGCTCAAGCTTTCAATGCTCTTTTGCCCTCCTAAATATTCCACCCAGCTGAAATCTTTAACTCTGCATCTAACAGACCTTGCAAGATACAATGTCTACTCACCCTGGAAAAACAGAGGCATTTTCCATCTATGTGACATGCTTCCCTTTGTTTCATCACACAGAAAGCAAAAAGCAAAGAGGAATTCAAAAGGGCTTTTACAAAGGTGTGAAAAAAAAGGATAATGTCTGTATGAGAGAATGGTTCGTAGAAGATTGGCACATAGAAATTTGCCAATGCGAATGTGCAGAAGAGCAAGAACGGCCAGGAGAATTCATGTGCACATGCGCATGTGCGCATGTGCGTACGCCAAAGCGCACACAATGCGTGACAGATTCTGGTGCCCAGTGGCCTATTTAAAGCAAGCAGCATGAGCCATTAGTTGCTGGATGATCTTCAGCTGCCCCTGTTTCTGATATTATTTGATTTCCTGTTCCCGACTCAGCTTGACCTGTCTTGTCTGCATTCCTGGCTTTGACAACTAGGGAATGATTGGAGGTTACAATGGAAAAACAGCTTTGGAGGTTTCAGCACTAGGAGTGTACATGTCATTAAAAGGTCTTGCGTTTCCCATACCGGGAGTCGAACCCGGGCCGCCTGGGTGAAAACCAGGAATCCTAACCGCTAGACCATATGGGAAAACTTTCTGCCCTTCTTTGGGAAAAATAGAGAAAACTAAATTGAAAAAAAATAATGCCGCCTGCATCATCTTCCAAGTATAGTGGCCAGCAGTGGCACGCAAATTCCCATTGCCGTTCAGCCTCGTTAGCGCAGCAGGTAGCGCGTCAGTCTCATAATCTGAAGGTTGTGAGTTCGATCCTCACACGGGGCACTGATCTCTCTGCTTCTTTTGAGTCTTGGGGTCCTTAATCCATGAAAATCACTACTCTTCATCCCTTAAGTTTTCCAAGAAGCCACATGGATGGAAAAGTGAGCGGCAGCTCAAGCTTTCAATGCTCTTTTGCCCTCCTAAATATTCCACCCAGCTGAAATCTTTAACTCTGCATCTAACAGACCTTGCAAGATACAATGTCTACTCACCCTGGAAAAACAGAGGCATTTTCCATCTATGTGACATGCTTCCCTTTGTTTCATCACACAGAAAGCAAAAAGCAAAGAGGAATTCAAAAGGGCTTTTACAAAGGTGTGAAAAAAAAGGATAATGTCTGTATGAGAGAATGGTTCGTAGAAGATTGGCACATAGAAATTTGCCAATGCGAATGTGCAGAAGAGCAAGAACGGCCAGGAGAATTCATGTGCACATGCGCATGTCCGCATGTGCGTACGCCAAAGCGCACACAATGCGTGACAGATTCTGGTGCCCAGTGGTCTATTTAAAGCAAGCAGCATGAGCCATTAGTTGCTGGATGATCTTCAGCTGCCCCTGTTTCTGATATTATTTGATTTCCTGTTCCCGACTCAGCTTGACCTGTCTTGTCTGCATTCCTGGCTTTGACAACTAGGGAATGATTGGAGGTTACAATGGAAAAACAGCTTTGGAGGTTTCAGCACTAGGAGTGTACATGTCATTAAAAGGTCTTGCGTTTCCCATACCGGGAGTCGAACCCGGGCCGCCTGGGTGAAAACCAGGAATCCTAACCGCTAGACCATATGGGAAAACTTTCTGCCCTTCTTTGGGAAAAATAGAGAAAACTAAATTGAAAAAAAATAATGCCACCTGCATCATCTTCCAAGTATAGTGGCCAGCAGTGGCACGCAAATTCCCATTGCTGTTCAGCCTCGTTAGCGCAGCAGGTAGCGCGTCAGTCTCATAATCTGAAGGTCGTGAGTTCGATCCTCACACGGGGCACTGATCTCTCTGCTTCTTTTGAGTCTTGGGGTCCTTAATCCATGAAAATCACTACTCTTCATCCCTTAAGTTTTCCAAGAAGCCACATGGATGGAAAAGTGAGCGGCAGCTCAAGCTTTCAATGCTCTTTTGCCCTCCTAAATATTCCACCCAGCTGAAATCTTTAACTCTGCATCTAACAGACCTTGCAAGATACAATGTCTACTCACCCTGGAAAAACAGAGGCATTTTCCATCTATGTGACATGCTTCCCTTTGTTTCATCACACAGAAAGCAAAAAGCAAAGAGGAATTCAAAAGGGCTTTTACAAAGGTGTGAAAAAAAAGGATAATGTCTGTATGAGAGAATGGTTCGTAGAAGATTGGCACATAGAAATTTGCCAATGCGAATGTGCAGAAGAGCAAGAACGGCCAGGAGAATTCATGTGCACATGCGCATGTGCGTACGCCAAAGCGCACACAATGCGTGACAGATTCTGGTGCCCAGTGGCCTATTTAAAGCAAGCAGCATGAGCCATTAGTTGCTGGATGATCTTCAGCTGCCCCTGTTTCTGATATTATTTGATTTCCTGTTCCCGACTCAGCTTGACCTGTCTTGTCTGCATTCCTGGCTTTGACAACTAGGGAATGATTGGAGGTTACAATGGAAAAACAGCTTTGGAGGTTTCAGCACTAGGAGTGTACATGTCATTAAAAGGTCTTGCGTTTCCCATACCGGGAGTCGAACCCGGGCCGCCTGGGTGAAAACCAGGAATCCTAACCGCTAGACCATATGGGAAAACTTTCTGCCCTTCTTTGGGAAAAATAGAGAAAACTAAATTGAAAAAAAATAATGCCGCCTGCATCATCTTCCAAGTATAGTGGCCAGCAGTGGCACGCAAATTCCCATTGCCGTTCAGCCTCGTTAGCGCAGCAGGTAGCGCGTCAGTCTCATAATCTGAAGGTCGTGAGTTCGATCCTCACACGGGGCACTGATCTCTCTGCTTCTTTTGAGTCTTGGGGTCCTTAATCCATGAAAATCACTACTCTTCATCCCTTAAGTTTTCCAAGAAGCCACATGGATGGAAAAGTGAGCGGCAGCTCAAGCTTTCAATGCTCTTTTGCCCTCCTAAATATTCCACCCAGCTGAAATCTTTAACTCTGCATCTAACAGACCTTGCAAGATACAATGTCTACTCACCCTGGAAAAACAGAGGCATTTTCCATCTATGTGACATGCTTCCCTTTGTTTCATCACACAGAAAGCAAAAAGCAAAGAGGAATTCAAAAGGGCTTTTACAAAGGTGTGAAAAAAAAGGATAATGTCTGTATGAGAGAATGGTTCGTAGAAGATTGGCACATAGAAATTTGCCAATGCGAATGTGCAGAAGAGCAAGAACGGCCAGGAGAATTCATGTGCACATGCGCATGTGCGTACGCCAAAGCGCACACAATGTCATTAAAAGGTCTTGCGTTTCCCATACCGGGAGTCGAACCCGTTTCCCATACCGGGAGTCGAACCCGGGCCGCCTGGGTGAAAACCAGGAATCCTAACCGCTAGACCATATGGGAAAACTTTCTGCCCTTCTTTGGGAAAAATAGAGAAAACTAAATTGAAAAAAAATAATGCCGCCTGCATCATCTTCCAAGTATAGTGGCCAGCAGTGGCACGCAAATTCCCATTGCCGTTCAGCCTCGTTAGCGCAGCAGGTAGCGCGTCAGTCTCATAATCTGAAGGTCGTGAGTTCGATCCTCACACGGGGCACTGATCTCTCTGCTTCTTTTGAGTCTTGGGGTCCTTAATCCATGAAAATCACTACTCTTCATCCGTTAAGTTTTCCAAGAAGCCACATGGATGGAAAAGTGAGCGGCAGCTCAAGCTTTCAATGCTCTTTTGCCCTCCTAAATATTCCACCCAGCTGAAATCTTTAACTCTGCATCTAACAGACCTTGCAAGATACAATGTCTACTCACCCTGGAAAAACAGAGGCATTTTCCATCTATGTGACATGCTTCCCTTTGTTTCATCACACAGAAAGCAAAAAGCAAAGAGGAATTCAAAAGGGCTTTTACAAAGGTGTGAAAAAAAAGGATAATGTCTGTATGAGAGAATGGTTCGTAGAAGATTGGCACATAGAAATTTGCCAATGCGAATGTGCAGAAGAGCAAGAACGGCCAGGAGAATTCATGTGCACATGCGCATGTGCGCATGTGCGTACGCCAAAGCGCACACAATGCGTGACAGATTCTGGTGCCCAGTGGCCTATTTAAAGCAAGCAGCATGAGCCATTAGTTGCTGGATGATCTTCAGCTGCCCCTGTTTCTGATATTATTTGATTTCCTGTTCCCGACTCAGCTTGACCTGTCTTGTCTGCATTCCTGGCTTTGACAACTAGGGAATGATTGGAGGTTACAATGGAAAAACAGCTTTGGAGGTTTCAGCACTAGGAGTGTACATGTCATTAAAAGGTCTTGCGTTTCCCATACCGGGAGTCGAACCCGGGCCGCCTGGGTGAAAACCAGGAATCCTAACCGCTAGACCATATGGGAAAACTTTCTGCCCTTCTTTGGGAAAAATAGAGAAAACTAAATTGAAAAAAAATAATGCCGCCTGCATCATCTTCCAAGTATAGTGGCCAGCAGTGGCACGCAAATACCCATTGCCATTCAGCCTCGTTAGCGCAGCAGGTAGCGCGTCAGTCTCATAATCTGAAGGTCGTGAGTTCGATCCTCACACGGGGCACTGATCTCTCTGCTTCTTTTGAGTCTTGGGGTCCTTAATCCATGAAAATCACTACTCTTCATCCCTTAAGTTTTCCAAGAAGCTACATGGATGGAAAAGTGAGCGGCAGCTCAAGCTTTCAATGCTCTTTTGCCCTCCTAAATATTCCACCCAGCTGAAATCTTTAACTCTGCATCTAACAGACCTTGCAAGATACAATGTCTACTCACCCTGGAAAAACAGAGGCATTTTCCATCTATGTGACATGCTTCCCTTTGTTTCATCACACAGAAAGCAAAAAGCAAAGAGGAATTCAAAAGGGCTTTTACAAAGGTGTGAAAAAAAAGGATAATGTCTGTATGAGAGAATGGTTCGTAGAAGATTGGCACATAGAAATTTGCCAATGCGAATGTGCAGAAGAGCAAGAACGGCCAGGAGAATTCATGTGCACATGCGCATGTGCGCATGTGCGTACGCCAAAGCGCACACAATGCGTGACAGATTCTGGTGCCCAGTGGCCTATTTAAAGCAAGCAGCATGAGCCATTAGTTGCTGGATGATCTTCAGCTGCCCCTGTTTCTGATATTATTTGATTTCCTGTTCCCGACTCAGCTTGACCTGTCTTGTCTGCATTCCTGGCTTTGACAACTAGGGAATGATTGGAGGTTACAATGGAAAAACAGCTTTGGAGGTTTCAGCACTAGGAGTGTACATGTCATTAAAAGGTCTTGCGTTTCCCATACCGGGAGTCAAACCCGGGCCACCTGGGTGAAAACCAGGAATCCTAACCGCTAGACCATATGGGAAAACTTTCTGCCCTTCTTTGGGAAAAATAGAGAAAACTAAATTGAAAAAAAATAATGCCGCCTGCATCATCTTCCAAGTATAGTGGCCAGCAGAGGCACGCAAATTCCCATTGCCGTTCAGCCTCGTTAGCGCAGCAGGTAGCACGTCAGTCTCATAATCTGAAGGTCGTGAGTTCGATCCTCACACGGGGCACTGATCTCTCTGCTTCTTCTGAGTCTTGGGGTCCTTAATCCATGAAAATCACTACTCTTCATCCCTTAAGTTTTCCAAGAAGCCACATGGATGGAAAAGTGAGCGGCAGCTCAAGCTTTCAATGCTCTTTTGCCCTCCTAAATATTCCACCCAGCTGAAATCTTTAACTCTGCATCTAACAGACCTTGCAAGATACAATGTCTACTCACCCTGGAAAAACAGAGGCATTTTCCATCTATGTGACATGCTTCCCTTTGTTTCATCACACAGAAAGCAAAAAGCAAAGAGGAATTCAAAAGGGCTTTTACAAAGGTGTGAAAAAAAAGGATAATGTCTGTATGAGAGAATGGTTCGTAGAAGATTGGCACATAGAAATTTGCCAATGCGAATGTGCAGAAGAGCAAGAACGGCCAGGAGAATTCATGTGCACATGCGCATGTGCGCATGTGCGTACGCCAAAGCGCACACAATGCGTGACAGATTCTGGTGCCCAGTGGCCTATTTAAAGCAAGCAGCATGAGCCATTAGTTGCTGGATGATCTTCAGCTGCCCCTGTTTCTGATATTATTTGATTTCCTGTTCCCGACTCAGCTTGACCTGTCTTGTCTGCATTCCTGGCTTTGACAACTAGGGAATGATTGGAGGTTACAATGGAAAAACAGCTTTGGAGGTTTCAGCACTAGGAGTGTACATGTCATTAAAAGGTCTTGCGTTTCCCATACCGGGAGTCGAACCCGGGCCGCCTGGGTGAAAACCAGGAATCCTAACCGCTAGACCATATGGGAAAACTTTCTGCCCTTCTTTGGGAAAAATAGAGAAAACTAAATTGAAAAAAAATAATGCCGCCTGCATCATCTTCCAAGTATAGTGGCCAGCAGTGGCACGCAAATGCCCATTGCCGTTCAGCCTCGTTAGCGCAGCAGGTAGCGCGTCAGTCTCATAATCTGAAAGTCGTGAGTTCGATCCTCACACGGGGCACTGATCTCTCTGCTTCTTTTGAGTCTTGGGGTCCTTAATCCATGAAAATCACTACTCTTCATCCCTTAAGTTTTCCAAGAAGCCACATGGATGGAAAAGTGAGCGGCAGCTCAAGCTTTCAATGCTCTTTTGCCCTCCTAAATATTCCACCCAGCTGAAATCTTTAACTCTGCATCTAACAGACCTTGCAAGATACAAAGTCTACTCACCCTGGAAAAACAGAGGCATTTTCCATCTATGTGACATGCTTCCCTTTGTTTCATCACACAGAAAGCAAAAAGCAAAGAGGAATTCAAAAGGGCTTTTACAAAGGTGTGAAAAAAAAGGATAATGTCTGTATGAGAGAATGGTTCGTAGAAGATTGGCACATAGAAATTTGCCAATGCGAATGTGCAGAAGAGCAAGAACGGCCAGGAGAATTCATGTGCACATGCGCATGTGCGCATGTGCGTACGCCAAAGCGCACACAATGCGTGACAGATTCTGGTGCCCAGTGGCCTATTTAAAGCAAGCAGCATGAGCCATTAGTTGCTGGATGATCTTCAGCTGCCCCTGTTTCTGATATTATTTGATTTCCTGTTCCCGACTCAGCTTGACCTGTCTTGTCTGCATTCCTGGCTTTGACAACTAGGGAATGATTGGAGGTTACAATGGAAAAACAGCTTTGGAGGTTTCAGCACTAGGAGTGTACATGTCATTAAAAGGTCTTGCGTTTCCCATACCGGGAGTCAAACCCGGGCCACCTGGGTGAAAACCAGGAATCCTAACCGCTAGACCATATGGGAAAACTTTCTGCCCTTCTTTGGGAAAAATAGAGAAAACTAAATTAAAAAAAAATAATGCCGCCTGCATCATCTTCCAAGTATAGTGGCCAGCAGTGGCACGCAAATTCCCATTGCCGTTCAGCCTCGTTAGCGCAGCAGGTAGCACGTCAGTCTCATAATCTGAAGGTCGTGAGTTCGATCCTCACACGGGGCACTGATCTCTCTGCTTCTTCTGAGTCTTGGGGTCCTTAATCCATGAAAATCACTACTCTTCATCCCTTAAGTTTTCCAAGAAGCCACATGGATGGAAAAGTGAGCGGCAGCTCAAGCTTTCAATGCTCTTTTGCCCTCCTAAATATTCCACCCAGCTGAAATCTTTAACTCTGCATCTAACAGACCTTGCAAGATACAATGTCTACTCACCCTGGAAAAACAGAGGCATTTTCCATCTATGTGACATGCTTCCCTTTGTTTCATCACACAGAAAGCAAAAAGCAAAGAGGAATTCAAAAGGGCTTTTACAAAGGTGTGAAAAAAAAGGATAATGTCTGTATGAGAGAATGGTTCGTAGAAGATTGGCACATAGAAATTTGCCAATGCGAATGTGCAGAAGAGCAAGAACGGCCAGGAGAATTCATGTGCACATGCGCATGTGCGCATGTGCGTACGCCAAAGCGCACACAATGCGTGACAGATTCTGGTGCCCAGTGGCCTATTTAAAGCAAGCAGCATGAGCCATTAGTTGCTGGATGATCTTCAGCTGCCCCTGTTTCTGATATTATTTGATTTCCTGTTCCCGACTCAGCTTGACCTGTCTTGTCTGCATTCCTGGCTTTGACAACTAGGGAATGATTGGAGGTTACAATGGAAAAACAGCTTTGGAGGTTTCAGCACTAGGAGTGTACATGTCATTAAAAGGTCTTGCGTTTCCCATACCGGGAGTCGAACCCGGGCCGCCTGGGTGAAAACCAGGAATCCTAACCGCTAGACCATATGGGAAAACTTTCTGCCCTTCTTTGGGAAAAATAGAGAAAACTAAATTGAAAAAAAATAATGCCGCCTGCATCATCTTCCA